>NC_060125.1:328432741-328670241 GCF_021461395.2 Schistocerca americana
TATTTCATTTCTGTGTTATCTTTCCTTTCATGCTTCCGTCTTTCAGCTAAAATCGCCTTTCTTGAAACGTTTCTGGAGTTTAAAAGCTTTTTGCTGAGTTAGCTTAGTTCAAGATAATACTCCCTAATATGTTTTAGTATGGGTCTATCATCATCAGATCAAGAACTGCCAGTGCTCTCCCGTTCATCCACAGATATTTACTCAAAGAGCCGTTAAGAACTTCTCTTTAGCAGATCATTAGTCAAATTAGCGACATTCTCTTACATTTTTGTACTCATTCCTGTGTACAAGATATTTTGACTATAGTCCAACAATTAACATTAGTTAAATCAGTAAAATGGTTAAATAATCGTAAGTGGCCTCCTTTTTGCTCTCGTATATTCTTCATAACTGAAAATAATAACACAAATTAACTGCTGACGTTATAACAATCTGCTTCCTAATATCAAATCGCACTCAGCCAAAGCATCACGTAAGTGTGGAGTTTACCTCACTCGACACAAATAAGCTAATATTTACACTGCATTAGAAACACGGAGAGAGCGTTGAGGTTGCACCATGAAGTACACGTATGTGTATTTGAAATTACTACGTATTCTGTAGTCAACATACGCAACAATTCTGGTAAAAACATATACACTCCTGGAAATGGAAAAAAGAACACATTGACACCGGTGTGTCAGACCCACCATACTTGCTCCGGACACTGCGAGAGGGCTGTACAAGCAATGATCACACGCACGGCACAGCGGACACACCAGGAACCGCGGTGTTGGCCGTCGAATGGCGCTAGCTGCGCACCATTTGTGCACAGCCGCCGTCAGTGTCAGCCAGTTTGCCGTGGCATACGGAGCTCCATCGCAGTCTTTAACACTGGTAGCATGCCGCGACAGCGTGGACGTGAACCGTATGGTCGGCGGAAGGTGCACGTGCCCGTCGACCTGGGACCGGACCGCAGAGACGCACGGATGCACGCCAAGACCGTAGGATCCTACGCAGTGCCGTAGGGGACCGCACCGCCTCTTCCCAGCAAATTAGGGACACTGTTGCTCCTGGGGTATCGGCGAGGACCATTCGCAACCGTCTCCATGAAGCTGGGCTACGGTCTCGCACACCGTTAGGCCGTCTTCCGCTCACGCCCCAACATCGTGGAGCCCGCCTCCAGTGGTGTCGCAACAGGCGTGAATGGAGGGACGAATGGAGACGTGTCGTCTTCAGCGATGAGAGTCGCTTCTGCCTTGGTGCCAATGATGGTCGTATGCGTGTTTGGCGCCGTGCAGGTGAGCGCCACAATCAGGACTGCATACGACCGAGGCACACAGGGCCAACACCCGGCATCATGGTGTGGGGAGCGATCTCCTACACTGGCCGTACACCACTGGTGAACGTCGAGGGGACACTGAATAGTGCACGGTACATCCAAACCGTCATCGAACCCATCGTTCTACCATTCCTAGACCGGCAAGGGAACTTGCTGCTCCAACAGGACAATGCACGTCCGCATGTATCCCGTGCCACCCAACGTGCTCTAGAAGGTGTAAGTCTACTACCCTGGCCAGCAAGATCTTCGGATCTGTCCCCCATTGAGCATGTTTGGGACTGGATGAAGCGTCGTCTCACGTGGTCTGCACGTCCAGCACGTACGCTGGTCCAACTGAGGCGCCAGGTGGAAATGGCATGGCAAGCCGTTCCACAGGACTACATCCAGCATCTCTACGATCGTCTCCATAGGAGAATAGCAGCCTGCATTGCTGCGAAAGGTGGATATACACTGTACTAGTGCCGACATTGTGCATGCTCTGTTGCCTGTGTCTATGTGCCTGTGGTTCTGTCAGTGTGATCATGTGATGTATCTGACCCCAGGTATGTGTCAATGAAGCTTCCCCTTCCTGGCACAATGAATTCACGGTGTTCTTATTTCAATTTCCAGGAGTGTATGTTGGCCAGAAGAATGAGTTCACTATGCTGTTTGTAGTATCGTAGCCACACTGCTATTTTTTTTATTCATTGTGAAACCTACTCCTTCAATACCCGTACTTGATTTTGTATTTATAACCCTGTATGCACCTGACCAAAAGTCTTCTTCCTCCTGCCACCGAACTTCACTATTTCCCATTGTATCTAACTTTAACCTATCCATTTCCATTTTTAAATTTTCTAACGTACCAGCCCGGTTAACGGACCTGACATTCCACGCTCCGTCCCTTTGAACGCCAGTTTTCTTTCTCCTGATAACAACAACCTCCCGAGTAGTCCCCGCCCGGAGATCCGAATGGGGGACTGTTTTACCTCCGGAATATTTGACCCAAGAGGACACCATTATCATTTAACCATACAGTAAAGCTGCATCTATCGAGAAAAATTACGGCTGTAGTTTCCCCTTGGTTTCAGCCGTTCGCAGTACAAGCACAGCAAGGCCGTTTTGGTTAGTGTTACAAGGCCAGATCAGTCAATCATCCAAACTGTTACCCCTGCAACTACTGAAAAGGCTGCTGCCCCTCTTCAGGAGCCACACGTTTGTCTGGCCTCTCAACATGTACCCCTCCGCTGTAGTTGCACATAAGGTACGGCTGTCTGTATCGCTGAGGCACGCAAGCCTCCCCACCAAAGACAAGGTCCATGGTTCATAGGGGAGTCATATCCACGAATTAAAAATCTGTTTACTGTAAAACGTATTCATTTTATGCAGAACCTCATGCACAAGATGTCATGTGGATAAAAATCAGCACATTATAAAAGATCTGTCATCGCTAAAATATTTAAAAAGGGGAAGCATCTTGGGAGACTTAGCGTAAAATAAACATGTTTTGCAACAAAATGATTTTAAGACCTGAAAACGATAGAAAAGTTTGTTGAAACCGGTTGTCTCAAATAAAGAATTATTTTATGCGATCTTTGCTGATGAATGGTTTTTAACAAAACTAATGGCCCTTCAGTATTATCAAAGTGAGAAAATTCAGTCGAATTCCCACATCCAGTAATTTTTTTTTCGTAGTCTTAAAGTATATTGCCTAAGATGCGGAAAGAAAGGCAAAAGATTCAGTTCATAGCTCATACACTTGAGGTGATTCTCCTATGTGGGCAGCAGCTACCACAGAAACCTGTTCAACTTTTAAACAGTTGAACAGGTATTCTTGAATAGATATTTGTCGCCCCGTATGCAGGCGTGTGACAGTAAAGAAGTATTTAATCCTGAAGTTTATTATCGAAAACAAAGGAGTCTCGGGAATTAATTCGAAAAATATGAAGGAAAATCACGCTATTGGGGTAACCCCTAAGAATATAAGATGTAATTGGAATACCAAGAAGCAAATTTCGTATTCGAGAAAAACTTATTATAGCATCGGAACACACTGTAGAAAACTTTCTATCACTTGTACGCTCTCTCAATAGGAGAACACGTGAAGCATTTGAAGGACAGCGGTGGTGGAGGCAAGCAGCATTCCGCAGGTCAACGGAGAAACAGTAGTAACAGCGAAGGTATCACGCGTCCTGTAGACCATCACGAAAACGGTTCTGGTTTTGCACGTAGGAACAAAAATAATTTTAACCGGTATCACCCTAGGTATAAAAATAGCAGACAAACCTATAATCAACACACAGAAACAGGAGTTAGTAGCAGCCAAATTTTCGGGGGCCACCGCCGAGAAAATATACTTAGCCAACTACCGGATGGCAGAATCTACAACAGCAATAACAACACACTGAATCAGGAAGATTGGTTGAGATAACTCAAAAGCAACCTACTCCCACCAATCAAGCATTAAACTAGAGGCAGTTCTACCATAATCTGGGATATCACTCGCGGAATAGAATGGGGCTGAAACGAATAACCCTGTGACGAACGTAATTTGTTCCAACGAAGGGATGGACATTAGATATGATTTATGTAGTGATTCTATGTTAGCTGTTGAATGCTATGAAGAACAATTGCAGTCAACAGTAAACGTTGTAGTGGGAGGAATACCGACCACTCTTGTTATTGACACAGGGGTGAAATTAAAAGTTACTGCTTCACAGATTTTCAGGAAGGTACGTAAAACAAAAAAGGTTATTACTCTGCCAGTGCTGAACTGTGTTGTCTCAGGATCCGTTGGTGTACGGGTCCAAAGGGTTGAAAAGCAGGCACAGACTGACGTGTTGATTGAAAGCGGAGCAATAGAATGCACGATTTTTATAGTTAAGAGTTTGCCTGTGTACTGTATGCTCGGTATGCATCTTCTAAGAAGGGGTAATGCAAAATTCTACCTACGGAGTGGAACATCCCATTTAAATTTTTGGGGGAAAGAAATTACTTCGAGTTTCATACGCACTAAGGCACGTCAAGCACATTTTGCCAGAATGTGAAATTAAAGATAACAGCCAGAAAGGTGCTGCGGCAGACAGTGATCTTATTGACCATGAAAATGGCAAACTCATGTCAGCAGATGTAAACTTACTTTTACCTAGTATAAGTATAGTTATCGCTAAAGCACGAGAATCGTAAAACGAAGAGCATGAAATGAGGTATCTGAATTATTATTATCATTTATAAATGTATTTTCCCGTAGACAGGGAATGATCAAAGCTTATGTACACAATATGAATGACGTTCCCCATGAGACTTTTACTCGACCAATCTATTCCATTCCGTGGCCGAAGAAGGAGGCAGTCAAACAGGAAACACAAGAATTGGATGTCCCGTTCCCTCAAATGACGAATTACATTATATCTTCTTCTTCAAAACAAAAGACGTCAAGCGGTCATTTCCCTAAATGCGTGTGCACAAACAAGAAAGAATGCTTATAAAATATGTTAGGCCGCGTTGAAAATACTCTGTAGGAGATTTGATTTTACTGATCACAAACCATCTGAGCATAAAGGTAAGAATACGAAATGGATATTGTTGTATAACGGTCCATCAAATATAAGTAAAGTTGCGTGAAGGATCATGTTTGTTAGCATGTCCTAACTCAAGCAGCTGTTTATGTATCCAGATGTAACCTATCTGAGTTTCTGCATGTTCAACATTACCGTAGACCTTTCTGACATTGATTTCTGGATATTTCCCGGCGAATCTGCTATCATGATCACTCCACTGGGAGAATTATTAACCCGTGGCTATCTTTATGAAATTCCGTATCCGGGAAGACATCCACGAATCAGTTTAGTACTGTAATTGCACTGGTACAAGCTGCGATGGTTCTATGCGTGAAAATGACACCAAACTCATGTTTTCAGGCTACCGAATATCATTTAACGGAGTTACAGCGGATCTTCCGAGACCAGCGAAACGACTTCTATTGATCCTCTGGAATTTTGTGAGCTTTTAAAAATATTTTAAGCTCAATGTGTCTTCGAATAATTAATTGAGCATACACCAAATGAAAAAAGCCATATAATTATTTAAGTATACTTGAATTATTTTAAATAAAATTGTCTGACACTTAATACACATCAACACTGTAATGTCAAATGATCTTTAATGATATGGTTTGAAACTTTATTCAATTACAAACGAAATATCAATAATGCACTCAATCTGCGATCAGGACATTACTTGGAACAAAGAAACAAGGAAAAAGGAGTAAATGATATCGCCTAAAGTAATTTTTTAAAGTTGCGGTCTTAAAGTGTGTTTCTAAACCATATACTGGAGACAATGACAGGGCAACGATATGCGCAATGTATGTTACCACACATCTAACCGTTAACCAGACTGCGCTTATTTATGCATGAAACGATGGTTCGTAAGCTGAAATTGTTTAGAAATTTGTGACCTACGATTTGACGAGATATCTACTCTTACTTTTAAGAAGCAGCATGCTGATGCGATAAGTATCACCCTCTTCGTATTAAGCGCTAATCCTAGTCGTTGACGTTGAAATAGTTGCCACGGCATGTGAAATGGATGGGCACCGTTCATCTTCTTCTACCTTATAACAATTGGAAGATGTTAACTCAAACTTTTTTACTGTCCATAGCTTGGATATCGATAAATAAATGTTTATTTGCGGTAGAGCACCATTTATATTCGGTGAAAGTAATTGGAAAATCTCGCCGGTTGCCGTGTTGTAGGAGTATCTTACATTTTTCCTTGCAGTATTGCCGGTCAAAGACTTTTTGTGGCATCACCCTGGGATTCACAAGAAAGCTTAAGAATTCGGTGTTACGGACTGCTTTAAAGGTTCAAAAGCAAACATTGTAATTACGTAAGAAATTTCATGCTCTGAGAAACCTCTACACGGGGTCGCATCTGGATTCTATAAAATGTTTGCTGCCTGAAACATCTCGCTGTTGGAACAACAGTGGCGCATTCCTCGTTTTTATCTGATGAAATGTTAATTTCAAGACCGTGGAGTCTACGTATTTATTTTTCCGCTGCTATCTACTTCCAGCGTTAATGAAAACACTTCTTTTCCAGACTTTTAAAGAATTTAAATGAAAACAGACCTTTGTTGTCGTGAGGACGAGTTTAATGCCAAGAGATACAATCTGTGCTGCACACAGGGTCGCAGCTGCAACTTCTCAGCGCAGGGGAGAAAGATTTCAGCCGGAACTGCTTTTGTTTTCACAAGACAGTCTAAAGAGAGCGCTCTAGGAGGCGCAAGTGGGTTCGGAGGGTTTCAGTTTGTACTAGCTGAATATGTAGTAAAACCTCATTAGCCCAATCTTCTATCAGTCAGCAAAAAATTCGAAATATCGGTAATCTTAAAGTAATTCCACGCAGACGTTTGACAACTGGTGATACTGACACCCTCACGCCTCAGGATTTGGATCGAGGAAAGAAAAATATTAACGACACTCGGTCATGAAAATTTCTGAAGTTGTCCAATAACGTGCTAGAATTACATGAAACTCAGGGAAATATTTTCCAAACCAGTCAGTCGGCAAGACTCAGCGGAGGAGCGTCTCTGAAGATGCTCAGCGCAGTACTGGACGAAACGTCAGCAATGGAAGAGTTTCTTCGGCGACGACCTCACATTCTAAAAGGCTTACCGGCAGCTATGTCACATGGTCGTGAAAGACTTCATTCTAAGAAGTGATGGTACAGCTAAGTTCAGATCTGACTTCAGTTAAGGGGCCAGTTAAATTACCAACATAAAATGCACCTCAGATATGTTATATATAACTCCAAGAAAGAACATACTGCGAGCTAACATCCCAAACATGCGGTTCCCCTTCATCGAATTGTCTTGGCTCAAGCTCGCCTAGGGGTTGAACCGCACGTGTCGCATTACACGCTCTAAATAAGACACTTCTGACCGTTTGGTTAAATTGTCTAGCTCATGGCAAGTTTGCGAAATACATCGTTAATATCACATATAATAACAGTAATATTAGTAATATCTGGAACTAAATTAACGACCTATAAATGATGTAGGCCACACAGTTGCGATTAGGTTAGAATAATGTTTATTCAGAAAGCAAACTAATAGGGAAAGTGGTCGTATTTAGAGTTACTGTTACACTCAAGCGCCTATCGATTTGACACAGTTCAATCATTCACAATCTCATCCCGAAACACAAGTTCGATACTCCACCACGTCATTTACACGAAAAGTTAGAACTAACACCAGTCGAGCGGCTTCTCACTACTCAGAGACGAAATCCCGCTATACCACACAACGGGAAATCTTCTTAGTCGTTTTACATTCTAGCTGCCTTAAGACCGACCGTTTAATCTCGCGTCCGGCCATCATGATTTAGGTTTTCCGTGATTTCCCTAAATCGCTCCAAGCAAACGTCGGGATGGTTCCTTTGAAAGGGCACGGCCGACTTCCTTCCTCGTCCTTCTCTAATCCGATGAGACCGATGACCGCGCTGTCTGGTCTCCTTCCCCAAGCAACCCAACCCAAAGTCCTACCGTCCGTTTTCGCGTCTCCATACGAACTGTCCTCTTTGGTGTCTCGACCAGAACTGCCCTCTGCCCGTCTCCGACATCGTTTCCTGCACGCCGAACATCTTCGCTCAACTGACTAGCGCAGTTCACTTTCCTGAAGCCGTCCATCTGATTGGCTAGAGCATATTATACATTACTTTACATTTTAACGTATTTAAATAATCAAAGCTTGACCACTTTCAAGTTTTAAATAAAATAACTATAATATCCACTACTTAGTAACAGTTAAATTCTTTTACGTAAAGCAAATACAATTTACTTCTTAACTTCGAAAGTTACGGCCAGTAGCCTTGCACCAATGTGCTTTCTGATAAATAAATAAAGAATAAAAGTAACTGTCATGCACTAAACTTTACAACAAATATTCTGTTACTTAATGATTCAATAAGGTGTCATTCTATCATCGTTCAATGCATTTTGTGTGGAGGAAATGATGATCTGATGCTAAACTGCATATACTGATAGTTTAAATTTACTATATCTTTTAAACAATGAAATTTACAGAGTTGACATTTAGAACGTTTGTCATTTTTAATGATGGGGTTCTATATGAAATGCCGAACGTTAAGATAGACCAAAACGTTTAGATTTTAGCATTCAGTTCTTTGTTACAAAACTTGTTAATTTCACTTTAACAGTAAATCCTAAACTAATGTAGGATATTATGATTATTCAAGTTTTATTGAGATGACCATAAAAATTTATGGGAGATGGGAGATTTAAATTACTGTAGTTTCATTCCCTGCATTTCTACAGAATTAAACAGTTTTCATAAATGTTTCCCTTTATGGCCGATCTTAGGTCAGCCATATTTAACACTGCTACATCTCCTTGGCCACAAACGGCTGCTACTGGGTTTCCCTATGACGTAGGTTTTCGTCTGTCTCACTCGCTCACTACAGCGCTTAGGCCTCAATAGACAATAGACGCCTGTGTGTATCCCCATCTAATGGTGAATCTGCGCCCTTTGTAGCACGCGGTCCTGGACGACATGGTTCGTTTCACAACTCCTGGAGGCTGACCCTTTCGGCCATAAATTTAAATGAGAGCCCAATGCTCGTTAACTCACAATACACCTTCTGAGCAGAACAAAAAATAATAATTGCAGAACTCAATGCCAGTAACAGCTGACTATAGCTTCCTGTACACAAAAAAACTCACATTTATAACGTGAAAAACGTTAAATAATGGAGTACACTAAGAAATTTTATCAACGGTATATTTAAATTTTCATATCATGTATGATATTATGAACAGACTAGTCCCAACAGAGAACGATTAATTTATTTAAATGCAAAGACAATCGTTAGTTACAAAGAACACTATTATTATCAAACGTCTGAACACTTTATATTGAGTACCGATGACTCCATTGTAGAGCCAATATTAGTATGAAACACTTCTATATATCGAATTAGAGATGCCAAAAAATTTGCACACAGATATGAATCGCTTGATTATACACTGTGTTTAAGAAAAGATTTGTATTACATTAATAAGACAAAATGAGAACAGACGTCTTTAGAATGAACTTCATTATTAAGACTGCAGTTAATCAGTAGTGTGAAAACTCTAGGAAAAATATCATCTTACATCATTATATTGTTCTTTCACCTTCAACTGCAAGACATTGAAAAGATACGATGAAACCATACATTTACATGTTTACATTAGGATAACAAATTTTATCTCTCATAGTCAAATTGAAACGTCCCCTTTTAACAATTGTACAAGACGGTGCTTAAACTGACACACAACATTTTTTTTTTTTAGCGCAGCGCAATCTGACTTTCAGAATTCCCTACAAAAGAATGGCCCTGACTAACATTAAACTATACTTTTCACAAATCACTAAATCACTTACCTCACAAAAATCTTCGTTACTCCCACTAATGCAATACAGCGAGCGCCACTACTGCCAGCTAAATAAAAGATTCAAACTATGGAAGGCACTAACTACTGATAGGGATAGTTAGCAAATGAAAGATATTAATAGAGAACAAACAATGTATTTACCTTGATACCATCATATATAAATATAGCAGTTTATAACAAATGTCAAAACTCCGCCATCTCTCTCCCCACATCCACCACTGCTGGCGGCTCACCTCCAACTGCGCAACGCTACGCGCTGTTCACAACCAGCTGCCTAACACTACAATGGCGAGTATTACAACAATGCAAAGCAGCCACAGACTGCACACAGCACAGCCAGTGATTTTCATACAGAGGTGGCATTACCAATAAAAAAACCTAAACAGCCTACTTACATAGCCCCCATGCTCCCCACAAAAAATTTTACAAATTGGTTTGGGCAGTGGCCAATACAGATTTGAAAAATTTTTTCATAATTACAATAACAAAGAAATCAAATGCACACACTTATTGATGCAATGTTGGTCAAAAGCTAAAATTTTCTCACAGTCCATAAAGAAAGTCCTGATCATTCATCATAATAGTAATTACAGTTTTTTTTCACAAAGTCTCATTAGTAAAAGAAATTGCACACAGAAGTAGTGGATTTCCATGCAGTCTTGAAGAAGTAGTGTTGTCCTTCCAACGGAAAGACAGTGCTGACTCTTGACATGCAGACAGGTAATTGGTCACAACAGAGCAAACCCACAGCAGAGTCAATCGAAGTTTTGAAGAGTATTGGTAGGTCATCACAGAGTAGACCCACTGTAGTCCTGGTAGAGATTGTGGTATTGGTGGGCCATCAGAAGTGCAGACCCACTGCAGTCCTTGTAGAAATAATGGTACTGGTGAGTCAGCAAAGGTGTAGACCCACTGTAGTCCTTGTAGAAATAATGGTATTGGTGGGTCATCAAAGGTGCAGACCCACTGTAGTCCTTGTAGAGACGGCCAGCAGCCATCTGTTGCAAATGTGCAGGTGCACAATCACCATCGAAGAGTCTTGCGGACAATATAGCAAGTCCATAAACCACCACTTGTGCACTCACAAAGTTTCTGGAATTGTCCTTAGATCCAGCAATGCTGTTATCCAGTCCCTTGCTGAATCATTAACACACGTGCAAACACTATCAGTCCCTACTTCTCACATATTGTCCATGTACCATGACCAACAGAAACGTGTGCAGTGAAATGTTATTTAATTTGAAGAACTGATAACAATTACAATTTGATAACATAAAAATACAATAACAAAGGTACAAAATACATCATTAAAGAACATAATAATACAGATAACATTTGTAGTAATAGGGGCCTTACAAAAGAATAGGAATAAACATATACATCAGTGTTACAAAAATAGTGACATAAGTACACACATAAAGATCAGAATAACTTTCGAAACATCAACTTCACACATGAGCATTAAAACAAAACAGAATAAATACTGTCTAAACATCTTTACAAAGTAAATAACATATTATAAATTCAAATTATATTTGAGGATAACAGTATTCCTCATCATAGTGGAAATGGAAATGAGCGTTTGGCGTCATTGGCCGGGAGGCCCCTCGCGGGGCAGGTCCGGCCGCCATATCGCAGGTCTTATTACATTCGGCGCCACATTGGGCGACCTGCACGCCGGATGGGGATGAAATGATGATGAACACAACACAACACCCAGTCCCTGAGCGGAGAAAATCTCCGACCCAGCCGGGAATCGAACCCGGGCCCAGAGGACGGCAATCCGTCACGCTGACCACTCAGCTACTGGGGCGGACCTCATCATAGTGAATGTAGCTTAATATTAAAAGAAGAAAAAATTCTATGAAACTACACAGAGACAGGAAGAAAACAAATACACAAGGGTACACAAACACATAGTGGGATAACACCAATAGGAAAGGACAGGGTTCGTTTTCAGTGTAACATTTGGTACTGCAGTCCAACCCAAAACTTCATATATCTTTCCTCTTATTTCATCCTTTGTTTCCACCAAAAAAATTCTATCTAAGCATGCTTTCTGTATTTGTATGTTCACACATTTCTTACCTCAACATTTATTTCCAAAAAAATCCTACCTAAACCTGTTTCCTGTGCTTTTTTTTCGTAGAACTTCTCAATGCATTTCTTCCAATTCATCGCAACTCATTCTCTTAGAGGCTACACCCTCTTAAGCTAACTAAAATCTACTGAGCTCAGATGCTAAACTAAGGGACGAGGCAATGCAGCAGCACAAAATAAGTAACACAAACAGCAATAACCAAAAAAATGGAAAATTGCAAAGCAGGCTACAGTAAATCTAAATTACCAAGCAATGCAACATTACAACTAATATGAGCCAATGTGCAGCAACAAGAAAAATAAATGAGTAGTAAAACTGGCTTAGCAGAGTAACACAAAGTCAAATTCAGTAACACTATGCCTGGCAAAGAGGAGTAACTTATACCTAAACATGACATAGCTCAAGCAGAAAAAATATTACAGTAAAAACAACAATGCAGATAGGGGAAATGTATATTCGCATCTTAATGTCTATGTAATTAAAGTGGTGCACCACAAGAAGTTATTCTACCAAAAAGTTACCAATTACTTGAAAAGAAAATTATGAATGCAGTTCCTGTGAAGGTAAATGTCATTCTGTGCTCCCTCATTTTTTTAAAAAAAATTACTATTTACTCGATCTGTAGACAGAAAATATTTATATTAGTACATCTATAAAATTTTATTTTAACCAATGCTGCAGTGCAGCTAGAAACAAGATATTAAAAAAAATAGGCAAAGCAAGGCGTCAAACGTCATTCACTAACCATATGGCATTTCATAATGCAGTAAACAATCTTTCAACTAACAAGACAATAGACATAAAATGTTTCTCATCATTTCATTTCAGTAAATATCATAAATTAAGAACTCTACAGTGTAATCATGTTTTCAAGTTTGAGGGTGTCGTATTTACGATGCTTTCTACAAAGGAATGTCGATAGCGAGAATAATGGCCTCCCTTTTTTTCTTTTCTACCTGTGCCGCTGAAAGGCTAATGGCTTTTTTTCGGGCAGCTGTCGCCCAGGTGGGTGCCCGCGACGCATTACGTGCAGGTGGTCACTTAACTTTCTTACGGAAATGTTTACGACAGCAGTTTCCGCTACAGTGACAGTCTAACATAAAAATATTTCACAGGTCAAGAATTAGCGTTGCAAATCTGTAGAAAGAAAATCCTATAAATATAAGTGTCCAAATAAAATATTCGTCAGCATTGTGATACAGTCACGCATTTACGCACATTTCATAACTCTTAAAGTACGAATCTTGGTTTCCAACAACCTTTTTCACAAACCAGAGTCCCTAAACACTACTCATTATTCCTTACCATATTCGTCGACACTTCTTCAATATTTCATCATAACAGCTACGTGGCTTAATCAAATAACTCATATAGCATCAGCCTATTAATCATAAACATACCCCAGCAGAATAATACACATTGTCGTCGTAATAATAACATCATAACACCTCAGTCAAATCTCAAAATCGTCGTAGCTTCCTCCAATAATTTCAAAAGCTAAAAAAAAATCTCTGCTCATGTCAAAAGTGTCATCTGCCTCAAACGCACTTTAAAAATCATGATCCCATACCAAATACATCATTCAAAGCTCTCATAGTATCACCATGGTTCTGAAAATATATGAACAGTTCACAAAGTACAAACAACATACAATTTTGTAAGTGTGAAGTTATCCAACGGTGTAATTACGTAAACATCTGTCACTGATGTAGTAAAATAAATGTTTGTCTCTCTCAGGTAAATAATCAGACAGCTGTGTAATTCTGTGTTAGAGAAATATGGTACCGAATTGTAAAGTTGTATGAGCAAATACCATATTAGCTAGGGCTCGTTGTGCTTGCCAAACACATGGTACACAAAGTAGGCGTGTACCCCCCTGAGGATTAATGTAATTATACCCTCAGGTGTTACAGATTACAGCAATGGAATGAAATGTATCACGGAAAACTTTCTTTGTAATTTAAAAATCTTTAAAAATAAATGTTTTAAGTACAAAATTAATCACTCAAATACGTGTACTGTAGCGCTAAATGTGCGTCTTGTTGCAACATAATCTGTGTGGAAGTGTCGCAGTTATCGTCCTCCGAAAGCAAAGTTCTGCAGAAGTCAATGTACTTACCTCATAATACACAAAAGTGAAATGCTTTGCGTATAAATGTCTTAGTTATTACGCTTATTGCCGTGATGAGGAAAGTACTGTGCTGTAACGTATTGTTGTGCTATGGAAAAGGCAGTCTCATTGTAGCTATACCACAAAAGTTACTATTAAAACCTGTTTTACTTTCCAGAATAATTCAGAAAAACTGTGCAGATATAAAACAGATATAGCGCAAAAGCAACATTGTAAATTGTCACTCATTAGTAGCGTCGTGATAAAATCGTGTATCTGTCACATAAACTAATCGCTCTGTCGTCTGGTATCTCACAGAAAGTACTTCAAACCCAGAATGTATTTTCAAGTAAACCAAAATGTTGCATTAAAATCTCATTAGCACTGCTGGTAAATGTTCTAAGTATGTGAGCCTTATAGTCGTTATGTAATCGTGCAACTAACAAGCAAGAATGTACACACACAATAACACTGTGTCGTCTGTTCACAATAACAATGCATTCGTAATTTCTGTTTAAATAAGTTCTCTTGGTTCTTGACTGGATATTTAACTTCAAACATTGTTGCATATTAACAGATTCTAAGTCTGACAAAGCATGCTAGTAATGTACAGTGAAAAGTTTTATGGCAATGACAAAGTTAAAAAGCAGATTATCTTTCAATAAACGGTTTTACATGTGAAATGTGGTGTAAACCTTTACTCTTCCTAGTACGCAGAGTTTCAACTTCAACACAATTATCATGTGGTATACGTCGGATTCTGTAAGGACCATTGTAAACTAGAAAGAATTTGTGACTCAAGTGATTCTTCTTATGTGACAATGAATGAGCTTTAATGAGAACTTTCTGACCAATATACAATTTCTTTGCATTTGCTTTACCGTGTAGTTTTCTCCTTTTGTCTGCTGCAGATTTTATATTTTTAAGAGCCAAATCAATTATGTCTTTGTGTCGAAGTTTACGTGTATTCGGGAAAGGTACAAGCTCTCTGATTCTGTTCAGTGGTTCTTCATTCTTTAGTACAAGAGTAGGTGGTAAAGCAGTGGAATCATGAGGCATTTCATTCAGCACGTTTTGAAATAAGTGTAAATATCTGTCCCAATGCTGATGCTTTCTGTGACAATAAAGTCTGCAAAGCTTATTGATTTCTTTCATAATCCGTTCGGAGGGGTTACAATGTGGTGAGTACAATGAAATAAAAACAGGTTTGATTTTATGGTTGCGAAGCATGCGTGACCAAACAGCAGATCTGAATTGCGGTCCGTTATCTGAAATGACTTTACTAACGTATCCAACTTCACGTAAGAAATTTTTAACAAAGGCGTTGGATACAGACCGTCCAGTGGCTTTGCGTAACGGTGTAAAAGAAACAAATTTTGAAGTAAGTTCAACAGCGACTAGAACGTACGAAAATCCATTAGATGTTCTGACAAGCGGTCCCAAGAGATCAACAGCAGCAAATTCTTTTAATTTAGAAGGAATAATAGGAAACAACGGAGCACGATGTGAGACAGTAGATGGTTTCGCCTTTTGACAAAGTTTACAAATAGACAAGACTCTTCGAATTCTCTTTTCCATATTGTTAAAATAACTACTCGTTCGAAGAATATGATAACATTTTCGTGGACCTAAATGTGCGTAGCTGAAATGAATGTACCAAATGAGCTTATTTACAAAATCGTCTGGAATGCAAAGTACCCATAGCTTGTCATCAACAGTGCAGCGTTTGAAGAGTATGTTGTTTCTAACCAGGTAATAATCCCGAATCTGTGTGTGTGTTTTTTCATACCATTTGCTCTTGATGTCTTTCCAAATCGGATCTTTATCTTGTTCATGAGCAATGTCCTTTAAAGATGTGGTGATGAAGTTTTCAAAGGCGACTTTCTGAATGTAAAGAATACTGAAATTTTTCTCGAGGTTGCCTTCTGTGTTACTTTTCTCAAGCCCAGCCGGTGCGCGGACAGTGCGTCCGCAACAATGTTCTCCTTGCCGGGAATGTAGACTATTGTGAAGCGGAATTCTTGCAGAAACAATGCCCAACGTTTTAACCTGTCATGATTTAATTTTGAAGACATAAGAAATTGTAATGCACGTTGATCACTGTATACTTTTACGTGCTTACCAGAAAGAAAGAAACGGAATTTGTTAAATGCCCAAACGATAGCTAAAGCTTCTAATTCAGTAACGGAATAATTTTTTTCAGATTTTGTTAGCACTCGGCTAGCAAAAGCAATGGTTTTCTGAACAGTAGTGTCATTTTCTGTGGCTTCTTGAAATAAATGGGCACCAAGACCGACTTTAGAAGAATCCGTGCTAAGGCAGAAATCTTGTGACAGATCTGGATGAGATAGTATTGGCGCGTTAAGTAGCGATTCTTTCAAAGAACTGAATTCCAACTGTGCTTGTTCGTCCCAGTTCCAAATAGTATTTTTTCCAGTGAGAGAACAAAGTTTTGGTGTAACAAGAATTTGCATATTCAGAAAACGACGGTAAAAATTTACGAGACCTAGAAAACTGCGGACTTGTCTTTTTGTGGATGGAACTGGAATGGCTCTGATTGCTTCTAACTTTTCGGGATCCGGCTGAATGTCTTCAGAAGAAATAATATGTCCCAAAAACCTCACCTTTGACCTACCGAATTCAGACTTTTCCAAGTTAACTGTGATTCCGGATTCTGCAAAAATACCTAACAAACTGTTGAGGATGCGATTATGTTGTTCCCATGAAGCTTCTGCTAATAGAATGTCGTCCACATATAAGGTGATGTGACGTTTTAAGAACTCAGGTAATATGGAATTTAGCCCACGAATGAATGCTGCTGAAGAAATGTTCAAACCAAAAGGAAGTTTCCGAAACTGATAACAAACGCCGAAACAAAGGAAAGCTGTGTATTTTCTACATTCTGGATGAAGTTCCATCTGATAAAAGCTGGATCTGAGATCAATGGAAGACAACACTTTTACACCATTAAAATTTTGAAGAAGTTCTTCTAACGTTTGCGGCCTGTCTGTTTCAGGAATGATGATAGTATTGATTTGTCTCGAATCTAAGACAAGCCTGATCGATCCATTTTTCTTCTCAACAACATGTAATGGATTGTTGTATGAGCTTACTGCAGGCTCAATAATGCCCTCGTCAAGCATAGATTGTATTTCTGTTCTAACACGGTCCCTATAATGCGCTGGAATTACGTATGGTCTAACACAAAATTTAGTATGCTCACGAACATGAAATTGGTATTGAAATCCCTTGATTGTTCCTGTTTTGTGAGTAAAAACTGTGAAATGTGCTTGTAAAATCTCAAAAAGGTCTTGCCTATCATTGTCATTACAATTTTCAATTGTTTGAATTTTATTCTGAATTAACTCATTAGTATCAAATATGCCGTCGATATCATCCCTGTCAGTACTTGCAGAGTGATTGGTAGTGTCTAGTTCCGTAGAAAATTCCGAACTGTTGTCTAACAGAAGGTAAAGCCGATTAATTTCTTCGTCATGGTTTGAGAGCCAATCTTCAAATTTCAAAGCTACTGACTTACCTTCTTTTTCTAAACTTATTTCAGCATCGTGAAAGCTTAAGATTGCTTTGTATTCACTCAAAAAGTCTACTCCCAGTATAATTTCCGTCGACAATAATGGAACAATAAGGAAGTTCATAGAGAAGCTGTGGCTTTGACAAAAGAATTCTAAGTTGGTTTGTTGGCGTACATCTACACTTTTTCCAAAGATTGCACCTTGTAATTTAATCTTACGTAACGGTAGTGTGGGGCAATCGTTCGATTTGTTGCATTTGCTAAAGGCTGTTTCACTAATTACTGAAATGGGACTGCCAGAGTCAAGTACTGCCGTAAATTTTACGTCATTTACTGTAATGTGAATCACAGGATATGCAATGTTGTTATGTTTTATGTCGTGTTCCTGGAGTAAGATGTCCCTAATGTCTTCCATTTTTACGTAATTACTAGCTACGGCAGCTGCGTCGTCAGTTTCATAAGTACGTTTTGTGGCTGCCAGCGGTATGAGTCATTGCCTATTGTGTCTTTGTTGGCGCGCGCCGCTATTGGGGTTTGGAGACCTAACTTCTACAAATTCACTTTGTCGAGACGGCTCTGCTCTGTTTGAATCCCGCCAGTTCTGATGCAATTCAGGTCTGTCGTTACGATCATATCGTCTGTCGTCATGTCGGTAGATTCCATAGTTCCTTTCTTGTCAGTCACGTGGTGGAGAATTTCTCCCTGAATCGTAACTGCGCGCTGGACCGTTGCATCTGAAGTTATTCTGTCTCCCTTGATAATAATTATTTTGGTTCCCATATTGCCTGTTTCTCTGATTGTCTCTGTGATAGTCATTACCGCGGAGAGGTGATCTTTCCCTGTAATTATTACTACTATGCCAACGGTTGTCATACGGGTGGTGTCTGTTTTGGTCACGATTTGCGTTGTAAGAATAGACTTGTCGTGTCCAGTTATTGTTTCTGTCGTCACAGAATTGTGACGGATGTGACCTGTAGTGATTGTTTTCCTGTTTTCGCATCCCGCGACTGTCTGTGTCAATTTCTAATTATTGTAACAGCCCCTGAAAAGCTTCAATGTCGTCTTTGCAACGTCCTGCTAAAATAATATGTCGCAAATGTTCAGGTAATTTGATTAAGCAAATGCGGATGAGTTCTGAGGGGCTGTATGGGTTTGACAGGTACTGATTCTTGTGCAACATGTCATCAAAATATTTCACAAGACTGGAAAATTCCGATTGTTCGAAATGTTTCATCATTATGATGTTATGTTTTACTCGGTCTTGTGTAGCTTGAGACCAATATGCTGAGAGGAAGGCATGATAAAAATCTTCTTCACTGTGACAATCGTGAATGACCGATCGCATTCTTTCAGCTGGTTCATTCTCTAAGTAGCCACACATAAATTCTAATCTGTGCTCTAACGACCAGTTGGGAGGAAATCAATGAGAGAATTGATGGAGCCATGCTTGTGGATGAATGTCGTTGCCAGAATTCTTAAATGTTTTGAATTTACGTGTAGTAATGAACAGCTTATAGTCAAAATCATCATGTCGGCGCGTCGCATATCGGTCATTGTTAGGTCGTGTCGGCCGTTCCATCTCAAAATTCGGTGCACATTGCCAATTTCTTTCATTACTTCCGAAATGCCCTGTGTTATTATTTTGCGGCTTTTCTGTATTTCTAAGTCCCTCTTCCCATGTTGGAGCGCGAGTGTCCTCTGAAATACGTAATTCTTGTATTACCTGTGTCAGCTGATCTTGTACTTCCCAGATTTCTCTTTGGTGTTGCGTATTGATTTGATTCAGATTTTGTTTCAGTTTCCTAATTTGTTCGCTCTCTTCTGTGTCATTAAAGACTGCCGGTTTTGTGTCATTCAGATTATGATCTACCTTCGTAGATAAATTAGTGACCTGATCCGAAAGTTCGGCTACTTTCTCCGATAGTGAACACATTTCCTCAGTGTGTTTTTCTGAACCTAGTTTCAGAGTGTCCATTTGTGTTGAAATCGAATCTACTGTGTCCTTCAAGTTTTCCTGAGTTTTTGCAAGTTGCGTAACCAAATCGGTAGATGCAACTGAGTCAAATTTAGCTTGCAAGGTCTCATGATTTTCATGAACAATAGTTTGCAGTTCTTTTATGGCTGCCTCGTGATTCTGTAATGCATTTTCATGCCGCGAAAAAATAGGTTGAAAATGCTCACAAATTTGTGTTTTTACGTCATTACAGACTTTTTGACATTTCGATTCGATTTTATGTAACTCAGTAGTTAAATCTTCACGTGTTTGTTCAAGTGTGGTGTCTAACTTTTGAAGCTTTTGCTGTGTTTGTCTCTGATTTTGTTCCATTGTGTCTAACTGTTGCTGTGTTTGTCTCTGATTTTGTTCCATTTGTTGCATTAATTGCAATAATAATGTATTAGTGTCTGGAATCTCTATGCTTTTTGGCAGTGCATTTTCACCGGCAACATTCACATTTTGACAAGCAGAAAATGTGTCTTGACTCATTTGAGAAAACGGTGAGGACCCAAAACCTGAGTCTACAATATTTGCAAAATTGTGTCCTGTCATTTCGGATTCCCGAGGCGAGCTGTTGCCGACCGATCGATCAATAATGCTTGCCTCCTCACTAATTGTTTCACTGTCCACGCCATTGTTTGCCGCCCGCTCCATTTCCCTATGCACAGTTACCAAATTACTACTTCGAATGTCTGTTAATTCATTACACAGTGGTGCTGATAAGCTACGCTCGTCGTCACTATTATTTCTCAGTTTACTTTGGAGCCTAGTGTTACGTTTTTCACACGCCATTATTGTCACAATATTTCACACGACAACACAGAAAAACACAATTTGAAGAGCAAAAATAAGAGAACACAGTACCATAACACTGAAAATAATATCTAGTTAATTGCAGCTGCGAAATACTTGGTGCAAATCTACATGCATGCCACAACTGTTTTAATGTACAACAATGAAAAACTACAACTACAAAGGAAATTTTCTCTATGATTACGCACTAGCAATAAACAATAGCTACACTAATTACACAAACTACAAGAAAAAAATCAGAAGATTCCAGTGAGGTATCCTTGGCTAAGGGTCGACATATGAAACGTCGCCTTTTAACAATTGTACAAGACGGTGCTTAAACTGACACACAATATTTTTTTTTTTTTAGCGCAACACAATCTGACTTTCAGAATTCCCTACAAAAGAATGGCCCTGACTAACATTGAACTATACTTTTCACAAATCACTAAATCACTTACCTCACTAAAATCTTCGTTACTCCCACTACTGCAATACAGCAAGCGCCACTACTGCCAGCTAAATAAAAGATTCAAACTATGGAAGGCACTAACTACTGATAGGGATAATTAGCAAATGAAAGATATTAATAGAGAACAAACAATGTATTTACCTTGATATCATCATATATAAATATAGCAGTTCATAACAAATTTCAAAACTCCGCCATCTCTCTCCCCACATCCACCACTGCTGGCGGCTCACCTCCAACTGCGCAACGCTATGCGCTGTTCACATCCAGCTGCCTAACACTACAAAGGCGAGTATTGCAACAATGCAAAGCAGCCACAGACTGCACACAGCACAGCCAGCGATTTTCATACAGAGGTGGCGTTACCAATAAAAAAACCTAAACAGCCTACTAACAAAATTTTCCCATCAATACTGCTAATTCTTCTGAAGATCAGTACTGTG
The DNA here is from genome assembly GCF_021461395.2 of Schistocerca americana. Classification (NCBI taxonomy): domain Eukaryota; kingdom Metazoa; phylum Arthropoda; class Insecta; order Orthoptera; family Acrididae; genus Schistocerca; species Schistocerca americana. The sequence goes on from NC_060125.1 coordinate 328,453,945, forward strand.
CAAAATACTTTCAGCACTGACAGTCACAGAATTATCAGACCACTAAAAATTATACATTTTGAAATGCTGGTGAGGGTACAGCTCTTTCACCCTATTCCAAGTTTCGATAAATCTGACTCAGGATATGTTTTTCATAATACAGTGTGTCCCATAAAAAGCCCGTTAACCATCTCTAGTCAAATGGTTTGCGAAGTGGCAACACTGTTTCGAAAGTTGGCTACACTACGTTTTATCAGAAAGTTGGGTGAAGGTAACTAAATGTTATTTAGTATTTCTATTATTTATTCATTTTTAGTTAGTTTATTGTTTCTTGAATCTTGGGCATGAAGTACTGGTTTTATGAGAGACATCCTGTACTCCAAAGGGATCGATGTGCAAGAACTCCCACTTTTTATTCCAGTTATGTAATGATGATGATTGTTGGTATGTAGACAACAGCACCTTTTTCTCCAGTTTGGAAATTCTAAGTTCTTTTCATATCCTTGTCATAATTACTCTTCCTTCTTATTGCACTTAAAGTTATGTTTACAAGTGCTGTTCACACATTATCTTTCCATTACATATCTTCATTGGGTATAACGGCTTGTCATTGCTTCTAAGGAATCATATAGATGCTGTTGCTGTATGTATGATGACGAAATACTTCTAAGTTGCATGCAAATACATGTATAATATCTGGTTTCTCTTGAAACAGTCAACAGTAATTGTTAGGGAATTCAGACTACTGTTTCCTTTATTCCAGTGTAAGCTATTCTGATTTTGATGACTTATGCTGCACTTGCTCAGATAGTGAAATAATATTAATTTGTCTACTTGGGACGTTTGGGACTGCCCATTCTCCTTTACTGTTAACTGTATTTTACCATAGTTACCTTTGAACCTCATCACGTCTACAAAACATACGCTCTGTGGTTGCGAAAACTGACTTTGCCTGAAGAGAGGTCTATACAGACGCCAATCTCATAGATCGTTTTGAACTCCAGAGTACGTTCTACCAATAACTTATTCGTGATGAGTAATACACATCTTATAACTGAATTTGCTGTCTTGAACTCTAAAATTGTCTGTATCCGAATAATCAGTAATAATATACCAATTGCACGACCATTGTATTGGTTCGCAGCTTGCTCATAAACAATGCCTTGGTTTGTTCTCGGTTGTAAATCTTCTTGGCTTTGGTTGAAAGAGTCAAGGACAGTAATACATTCCTCTAAATTATCTTACAAGGTGCGTATAAGTTTCTCCCATATTTCTACTGGTAACTACACCTTCAAATTTCACAAAATATCCTCATACCTCGTGGGGACATCCCAATGTCTACCTTTAGTCAGGTATTCCTCAAAACATGTACTCAAATTTCCTGTCCTAAATAAGAAGGATTCCGGATTTAAGACTTCATTTTTAAGTCGTTCCTGAATACTCTTACTCATATATCTGGCAAAGAAAGCTTTTTCGGAATCTTTGTGTATTTGACATACATCCATCATATCTGTTGCCAAAGAGTCTCTGTCCACTTGATTTTATGCTGAGACTTAAATAATATTCTGTTGCTCGTCCATGACCTGGGTAGTATATCCCTAAATGCTCTAATAAATACTAATTGTGTTTTTGTCTGGCACAAAAAATTAGAGTTCATGACGTTTTAATAATTTTTCCTCCGTCACTGTGTTCGCATAAAAATTTTACGATGGAACGTTTGTATCTACATTATCAAAACCGTTGCCATGAATGTTATTATGTGCATATGAATTGTCACAGAGTGATTCAGGGCACTGGACCTATTCTTCTGTTCCTCTTGAGTCATAGTTGAGCCCGAATCTTTTCTAGAGCAAGCGTTGACAGATTGTGTAACTTCAGTTTTCCACTGCAACAAGTGAGAACCTATCTGGTTACTTACTCCCTGCAAGCCTGGCTGAAATCTGGTCTGAAATTAGTAAACTGTCAAGTGAAAGAAGTTCAACAGCCTCCTTGAGAACCTTGATGAAGAAATCCGTTACTTGCTGCTCCTTATCTTTAGCCCTATTTATCCTGCAGAGTTCAGAATTTTTGCTACTGTTCGTCAAACTTTTGTTCCACAAGGTGATCACAACCCATGGATGTTTCTATCAACTTACAGCGGAGACAACTTTCTGATGTTTAGTTTGCAATTCTTGAGCTTCTCGATTAACATTTTGATAATTACAGAAAAACTTGTTATAGTGCTTTCTGAAGTTCAGTTACCACTTTAGAAATTTTACATTGTTTCTGTGCGATATTACTTACTTAAGTCCTCACATTTTCGAAATCTTGCTTTGTTGTAAGATCCTCTAACATTAACACCTCCGACTGCAGTGTTGACAACTCTGATTTCTGAGTAGCTATGTTGATAGCTGTCATTGATGAAAGTATTTCTACAAATAGAAATGTAACAATTTGATCTAAAGCTGCAGGCCGTTCCAGTTCATGTACCTCCCAAACAGCCTGAACGTTGGGTTCCTATCTGTGTTGCATTTGGAAATACACTCCTGGAAATGGAAAAAAGAACACATTGACACCGGTGTGTCAGACGCACCATACTTGCTCCGGACACTGCGAGAGGGCTGTACAAGCAATGATCACACGCACGGCACAGCGGACACACCAGGAACCGCGGTGTTGGCCGTCGAATGGCGCTAGCTGCGCAGCATTTGTGCCCCGCCGCCGTCAGTGTCAGCCAGTTTGCCGTGGCATACGGAGCTCCATCGCAGTCTTTAACACTGGTAGCATGCCGCGACAGCGTGGACGTGAACCGTATGTGCAGTTGACGGACTTTGAGCGAGGGCGTATAGCGGGCGTGCGGGAGGCCGGGTTGACGTACCGCCGAATTGCTCAACACGTGGGGCGTGAGGTCTCCACAGTACATCGATGATGTCGCCAGTGGTCGGCGGAAGGTGCACGTGCCCGTCGACCTGGGACCAGACCGCAGCGACGCACGGATGCACGCCAAGACCGTAGGATCCCACGCAGTGCCGTAGGGGACCGCACCGCCACTTCCCAGCAAATTAGGGACACTGTTGCTCCTGGGGTATCGGCGAGGACCATTCGCAACCGTCTCCATGAAGCTGGGCTACGGTCCCGCACACCGTTAGGCCGTCTTCCGCTCACGCCCCAACATCGTGCAGCCCGCCTCCAGTGGTGTCGCGACAGGCGTGAATGGAGGGACGAATGGAGACGTGTCGCCTTCAGCGATGAGAGTCGCTTCTGCCTTGGTGCCAATGATGGTCGTATGCATGTTTGGCGCCGTGCAGGTGAGCGCCACAATCAGGACTGCATACGACCGAGGCACACAGGGCCAACACCCGGCATCATGGTGTGGGGAGCGATCTCCTACATTTGCCGTACACCACTGGTGATCGTCGAGGGGACACTGAATAGTGCACGGTACATCCAAACCGTCATCGAACCCATCGTTCTACCATTCCTAGACCGGCAAGGGAACTTGCTCTTCCAACAGGACAATGCACGTCCGCATGTATCCCGTGCCACCCAGCGTGCTCTAGAAGGTATAAGTCAACTACCCTGGCCAGCAAGATCTCCGGATCTGTCCCGCATTGAGCATGTTTGGGACTGGATGAAGCGTCGTCTCACGCGGTCTGCACGTCCAGCACGAACGCTGGTCCAACTGAGGCGCCAGGTGGAAATGGCATGGCAAGCCGTTCCACAGGACTACATCCAGCATCTCTACGATCGTCTCCATGGGAGAATAGCTGCCTGCATTGCTGCGAAAGGTGGATATACACTGTACTAGTGCCGGCATTGTGCATGCTCTGTTGCCTGTGTCTATGTGCCTGTGGTTCTGTCAGTGTGATCATGTGATGTATCTGACCCCAGGAATGTGTCAATAAAGTTTCCCCTTCCTGGGACAATAAATTCACGGTGTTCTTATTTCAATTTCCAGGAGTGTATGATCTGGTCGTCACCATACCATAATAAAAATCATTCTCTCAAATGAAATGCTCCTATTGGGGATACACTCACATAATACAAATGTAATTATTAAAATCACAGTATTCACTGATGCGTCGTTCCTTTCGATACATAGAAATTAAACACATAAGCAGTTTGTAGTTGCCATACAATGCTTTATTACAAACACAGACACATATCTTTAAAAGTTTACTCAAGCAATTTGCACTGACTAAAACAATGTTCATAAAACCAAATTAATAAAATTTAACTGACATGCCTGAATACCTCATGACTTACATAGGAACTGGAAGCCGTATCAAATTCTAAAACTACTTCCATGGACTGATTTTAATCAATTGCAACAAATTAAAGTATTATCAGATTAATGCACTCGACTAAGCTACTCTTTAGTATTACTCACAGGTACGAGGTTCTCATACATAATTATAGCATATTAAATAGTCTTAACACGGAGCCATTACAATTTTTTTTTCAATTAGTGATGGACGTGAGCCTACCGAAAGGTACTATCAGATAGAGGAGATTCACGGACGAGAAGGTAAAATGGAGCTATACTCAACTTTGGGCTACAATTAAGCTTCCAGGAAACCAAAATGATCCACCAAAAAGATGGACTTACAGGACACTAACAACGTAACAGCAGATACCGATCCAGGTCCTTAAATTTCCCCCTTTCACCGTGATACCCCGATCGGAGTTTGCTCGCGTCGACCACTGACAATTATCTGAATCAGAAACACATTAGTGGCAGACAACATTCTAACGCATCAGATGTTGTTGTTGTTGTGGTCTTCAGTCCTGAGACTGGTTTGATGCAGCTCTCTATGCTACTCTATCCTGTGCAAGCTTCTTCATCTCCCAGTACTTACTGCAGCCTACATCCTTCTGAATCTGCTTAGTGTATTCATCTCTTGGTCTCCCTCTACGATTTTTATCCTCCACGCTGCCCTCCAATACAAAATTGGTGATCACTTGATGCCTTAGAACATGTCCTACCAACCGAACCCTTCTTCTAGTCAAGTTGTGCCATAAACTCCTCATCTCCCCAATCCTATTCAGTACCTCCTCATTAGTTATATGATCTACCCATCTAATCTTTAGCATCCTTCTGTAGCACCACATTTCGAAAGCTTCTATTCTATTCTTGTTCAAACTATTTATCGTCCATGTTTCACTTCCATACTCGCCTACACTCCACATAAATACTTTCAGAAACGACTTCCTGACACTTCAATCTATACTCGATGTTAACAAATTTCTCTTCTTCAGAAACGCTTTCTTGGCATTGCCAGTCTACATTTTATATCCTCTCTACTTCGACCATCATCAGTTATTTTTCTCCCCAAACAGCAAAACTCCTTTATTACTTTAAGTGTCTCATTTCCTAATCTAATTCCCTCAGCATCACCAGACTTAATTCGACTACATTCCATTATCCTCGTTTTGCTTTTGTTGATGTTCATCATAAATCCTCCTTTCAAGACACTGTCCATTCCGTTCAACTGCTCTTCCAAGTCCTTTGCCGTCTCTGACAGAATTACAATGTCTTCGGCGAACCTCAAAGATTTTATTTCATCTCCATTGATTTTAATGCATACTCCGCACTTTTCTTATGTTTCCTTTACTGCTTGCTAAATACGCAGATTGAATAGCATCGGGGAGAGGCTACAACCCTGTCTCACTCCCTTCCCAACCACTGCTTCCCTTTCATACCCCTCGACTCTTATAACTGCCATCTGGTTTCTGTACAAATTGTAAATAGCCTTCCGCTCCCCGTATTTTACCCCTGCCACCTTCAGAATGTGAAAGAGAGTATTCCACTCAAAATTGTCAAAAGCTTTCTCTAAGTCTACAAATGCTAGAAACGTCAGTTTCCCTTTCCTTAATCTTTCTTCTGAGACAAGTCGTAGGGTCAGTACTGCCTCACGTGTTCCAACATTTCTAAGGAATCCTAACTGATCTTCCCCGAGGTCAGCTTCTACCAGCTTTTCCATTCGTCTGTTAAGAATTCGCGATAGTATTTTGCAGCTGTGACTTATTAAACTGATTGTTCGGTAATTTTCACATCTGTCAACATCTACTTTCATTAGGATTGGTATTATTATATTCTTCTTGAAGTCTTAGGGAATTTCGCCTGTCTCATACATCTTGCTCACCAGATGGTGGGGTTTTGTCAGGAATGGCTTTCCCAAGGCTGTCAGTAGTTCTAATGGAATGTTCTCAACTCCCGGGGCCTTGTTTCGACTTAGGTCTTTCAGCGCTCTGTCAAACTCTTCACACAGTATCATATCTCCCATTTCATCTTCATCTACAACGTCTTCCAGTTTCATAATATTGCCCTCTAGTACATCGCCCCTGTATAGACCCTCCAAATACTCCTTCCGCCTTTCTGTTTTCCCTTCTTTGCTTAGTACTGGGTTTCCATCCGAGCTCTTGATATTCATACAAGTGGATCTCCTTTCTCCAAAGGTCTCTTTAATTTTCCTGTATGCAGTATCTGTCTTACCCCTAGTGATAAAAGCCTCTACATCCTTACATTTGATCTCTAGCTATCCCTGCCCAGTCATTTTGCACTTCCTGTCGAACTCATTTTGGAGACGTTTGTATTTCTTTTTGCCTGCTTCATTTACTGCACTTTTGTATTTTCTCCTTTCATCAATTAAATTCAGTATCTCTTCTGTTACCCAAGGATTTCCACTAGTTCTCGTCTTTTTACCTACTTGATCCTCTGCTGCCTCCACTATCTCATCCCTCAAAGCTACCCATTCTTCTTCTACTGTATTTCTTTCCCCCATTCCTGTCAATTGTTCCCTAATGCTCCCACTGAAACTCTGTAGAACCTCTGGTTTAGTCAGTTTATCCAGGTGGCATCTCCTTAAATTCCCACCTTTTTGCAGTTTCTTCAGTTTTATCTACAGTTCATAGCCAATAGATTGTGGTCAGAGTCCACATCTGCCCCTGGAAATGTCTTACAATTTAAGACCTGGTTCCTATATCTCTGTCTTACCTGTCTGTATCTCCAGGGTTCTTCCATCTATATAACCTTCTTTTATGATTCTTGAACCAAGTGTTAGCTATGATTAAGTTGTGCTCCGTGCAAAATTCCACCAGGCGGCTTCCTCTTTCATTTCTTACCTCCAATCCATATTCACCTACTACTTTTCCTTCTGTTCCTTTTCCTACTATCGAATTCCAGTCACCCATGACTATTAAATTTTCGTCTCTCTTCATTATCTGAATAATTTCTTTTATCTCGTCATACATTTCTTCAAGTTCTTCGTCATCTGCAGAGCTAGTTGGCATATAGACTTGTACTACTATCGTAGGCGTGGGCTTCGTGTCTATCTTGGCCACAATAATGCGGTCGATGTGCTGTCTGTAGTAGCTTACTCGCATTCCTATTGTTTTATTCATTATTAAACCTACTCCTGCATTACCCGTACTTCATTTTGTATTTATAACCCTGTATTCACCTGACCAAAAGTCTTGTTCCTCCTGCCACCGAACTTCACTAATTCCCACTATATCCAACTTTAACGTATCCATTTCCCTTTTTAAATTTTCTAACCTACCTGCCGGATTAAGGAATCTGACATTCCACGCTCCGATCCGTAGAACGCCAGTTTTCTTTCTCCTGATAACGACGTCCTCCTGAGTAGTCCCCGCCCAGAGATCCGAATGGGGGACGACTATTTTACCTGCGGAATATTTTACGCAAGAGGACGCCATCATCTTTTATCCATACAGTAAAGTTGCATGCCCTCGGAAAGTAATTACGGCCGTAGTTTCCCCTTGCTTTCAGCCGTTCGCCGTACCAGCACAGCAAGGCCGTTTTGGTTAGTGTTAAAAGGCCAGATCAGTCAATCATCGAGACTATTGCCCCTGCAACTACTGAAAGGCTGCTGTCCCTCTTCAGGAACCATGCGTCATTCTGGCCTCTCAACAGATACCCCTCCGTTGTGGTTGCACCTACGGTACGGCTATCTGTATCGCTGAGGCACGCAAGACTCCCCACCAACTGCAAGGTCTATGGTTCATGCGGGGGACGAATCAGATAGGCAAACATATCTGCCCAACATGTTATAAATAAACCTTTAATTGTACCCGGTACCAATGAATCTGACTAACATAGATCAGCACTTTCCCAGTAACGGCTCTTAAAATTTGACTAGCCATTTCTCTAGAACAAAGGAATAAAATAATAACATAGGAACCGGAAATAGGAAAATTATTCCGCCCGCACTTGTACGTCAGGCACAGACTTACGTACTATTTGGCTTGACCTCGAGCTACGCATTAAGCACGGCTTCAAGTCTATTGGTTGTGCGTAGCTAGCACTCCCTTAAATACCATCAACATATCAGGAGCCCCGATCAAGTGCAGTGACAAATAACTGAAATAACTAAGAAGATTGTAAGAGCACTCGAGTATTTAATTAACGTGAACAGAATCCACCGAGAAACAATTCGAGGACTCCAATTCGTTTACTTTGAGTAACATGTAATCTGTCCTTCAAATCTTCAGGAAATCCCAGTCACCATCAGCATCGGATCTGCATTCAAACGGCGAAACACCCCGCTTTGGCTGCCCACGCTCCTTTGTCGTACCGACTAGGTCACTCGTCAGTGCCACACGTCACTGTAGCCCACACAGCTGATACCCGAGCGCAAGCCCCTGCACAGCGGCCGCGCTGCGGTTAAATAGCCATTCGTCAATGACGCGAAGAAGTCAAGCAGGCATCGAAAATCGACTCATAACTATCGGGATGACAATCGATGGAGACTAGCGCCAGCAGTGCACCAGCTCATTCACAATAAAAAACTTAACAATAATTACTAGAAGTATCCACAAATTATATTGAAGTGTCTAGCTGCTGGGTAGAGGATAACTGTTTGTCTCCACTCAATCGACATCCAACAAATTACAACATATGTATTAAACTATAATAATGGTGTAACAGTATACAGGAATAAAGTAATGCAGTAAAATACAGACCTGCAAATTATGTCCTGTCACGGTCGCCACATAAACTGTGATAAGTGCCAGTGTATTTTGTTTGAAACGATTAAGATATCATTAAAGTGCTGCACTTAGATGTCTGTGTTAGTAATTAATTAGAAACCCTTTTTTATTTAGTGTGTGCTCAGTTAAATATTCGGTGATACCATAAATTCCGATTATTTTGAAAGGCTTTCAAAATTCCATAGAATCGAAATAGGTCGTAGCGCTGATGTCTGAAAATCTAGTCGTTCAGCTACAACCCCACCAATTGATATTCGGTCACCTGAAAATTTGATTATGGGGTTATTTTCACACACAGAACCATCGGAGAATGTACTGGTACGAACACAGTACTCAGTTGACTCATGGATGTCCTTGCCGGATACGCAGATTTCACTAAGATAAAAACGGGTTAATAATTCTCCCCATTAAAGGACCCTGATAACAGATTCACATGGGAACATCCAGAAGTCAACGTCCAAAAATCCATGGCGGTAATGGCTCTCAGCACTATGGGACTTAATTTCTGAGGTCATCAGTCCCCTAGAACTGAAACCTAACTAGACCTAAGGACATCACACACATCCATGCCCGAGGCAGGATTCGAATCTGCGACCGTAGCGGTCGCGCGGTTCCAGACTGAAGCGCCTAGAACCGCTCGGCCACCACGGCCGGCGGCAGTAATGAGTATGCACAAACTCAGGTCAATCATTTTGGATAAATAACAATAACGTACACCGATGAGCCAAAATATTATGCTTAATAGCTTGTTTGTCCCTCTTTGGAACGAAAATCATCACTGATTCTGCTTATCAGGGATCTGACCGTTTGTTGGTTGGTTTGCGCAGGTACGTGGCGCAGATATCTAAGCACGGGTCAGGTAATTCGCGTAAATAACGGAGCGCTGATTTGCGAACGCGGTGATGTCGCCCGACAACGACCCAGACGGGTTCCGCATGATTTACATCAGGCGAACTTGATCGCCGAGACATCAACATGAGTTCACTATACTACTTCTGAAACCACTTTAGCACGGTTCTTTCTCCGAGACATGGACAACTATGGTGCTGAAAGGTGATATCACCGTCAGGGAAGACATCAAGCCTGAAGTGGTGCAGGTGGTTTGCAAACGTCAGTGTGTCTTGGATTACTACCACAGGTTCCATGCAAGCTAAGGAGAATGTCTTCCATTGCAAAATACTGCTCCCACCAGCCTACGTCCGCAGCGCGCTGCACGTTTCGAGCCGCCGATCATCTCGATGACGGCGTTTGTGGAGACGACCAGCGACCTAGCGTAGCAAAAATATGATTCACTTGAAGAGCCAACACGTTTCCATTGATCGACGGTTCAATCCTGATTTTCCCGTGCCCGCTGCAATCGTAATTGTCGATGTCGTTGGGTCAACACGCGAACACATAGGGGTGGTTTGCAGCAGTGCTCGATGTTTTATAATGTACGATGTACGGTGTACTCCGGAACTCTTGTGCGTGCACCAGCATTGTGCCGTTTCGGCAGAGATGACACAGATCACTATTTATCCTACTTTACATGGCAGACAGGCCTCGGAACCTCACGTTCTGTGAAGAGTCTTGGATATCCAAACATTTTGTGCCTAGTGGTCGTTTCGCTGTCCTTCTACCTCTTTCCGTAGACGCTCACGACAGTAGCACGTTAGTATTCGACCAACTTCTCTATTTTCGAGATTCTCGTTCACAGGCTTTGCGTAATAGTAACCTGCTCTTTGTCAGAGTTGCTTACATCAACAATTTCCTCACTTGCAGCCCATATCTTCGCTAGGGTGATCGCCCGTCCGTCTAAGCTCCCATTGCGTACTTTTGTTACCACGTCACCTGCACCTCAAAGCCACAAAGCGGCATCCAACGTCGCGGTGGGCAGTGGTCAAAACGTTTTGGCTGATCAGTATACCTCTAAATTCACACATGCTATTCTTCCGTAGCTAGTATACTCAGAAGAAATCGAAACAAAATTTATGACACACCGTTTGTGTCATATACCCAACTTTAAATTAATACAGACCGTAATGTACAGTGTGGTATGTGTTACACTGTACTGTGACACAGTGTCGCGCACGAACGGTTCTGTTGCAGAAAACAAGCTCAACAGTAAAAGAACAGCTGCTCAAAGTTACGCGGCGATGAATCGAACATCCCAAGGTGCACAACTGCGTGAATCCTTCTGTCGTCTTATCATCCCCGTGAGCCCCGTTACGTATAGTAATTTTAATTAAAATTTAGAGATAGCGGAAGGTTTGGCGGCCACCATCGTACGTCCCACATTGCACGGCTGTAAGTATCCTTCCGTCGTCTATCATCAAGAAGGTGAGCCTCTTAATGTTTAGTAATTTTCATTTACATTTAGACAGAGGACAATGTCTGTATGTTTCTTTCTCACAGAAACCTTCAGTTTTATTGCTAGCTTGATAAGAATGTGTAATGTAGACCAAATACATCACAACATCCGCTTTTCCCCCGTCTTTAGGTAAATAACATAAAACTGCCGGTTTGTGTACACCGTCTGACAAAGAAAGTTACGCCCCAAGTAAGAGAGGAATAAGTGAAATGAAACTTCACTAGTTGGGAAGATATATGGTTTTGTTTCGTTTAGAAAGAGCTTGGCTGTACCAGCCCGTTTATGAGCTTGGAGTTGTACTCCTTCCGGATATCTACGTTGCGACATTTGCAATAAGGGATGTCCGTAATCACGAAGCAGCTGCATCCGTTGGCTCACCATTCCACAACTGTGGTTTTCGACAGACAACCTGCCCCATACACATTTTTTATTCTCCGACAAAACGTCTACCAATGTTTGTCCTTCGGCAGCCAAGAAAAGAGTAACAGCACCTCTTTGAACGTATTTGGTAATGACGTCGCCATAGCTCAGCATTTACGTCACGCATTTCGGAAAGAAGCGAGTGCCGCACTAATCTCTTGCCTACATGTAGGTTATTGCGTGATTTTAAATGAGAGTAAATTATTGATTGGATAATTCATGCAACGATAACCGTACCGTTATTCTTATTGTATGGAATTGTTTTGAAAAATAGAAATAATGAATTATTTGTCTTTTATGTATGTTAAAAGCCAGGGCAACATTTAATTATCACTTACTGAATCATATACTGGACAGGAACTAGCAAATCAAAAAAATACGCACTACAGTTATTAATCACATCGGCATTCAACAAAATTATAATTGTATCAGTTACAGACTGTGAAAGTCTAACGCCCGTCAATGAGGACCGTAGAATCGACAAGACAACGAAACAAAAATCACTCATTCCCCTCCTAAAAAAAAAAAAAAACCACGGATAGTAATAATTGTAGCACAGATAACTCTTCTCCATTGTTAAGTCTCTGCAATTTATTTCTACAATTTTTTACCAGAGACAATGCTATAAGGTGCTCAAATACGCGCATCGGAATCGCGCTACGTTGCATATTTACCGAGTATTTTTGATCATTCATTATATCTTTTGGGCCATACCTTTCAAGGGGTGGGGGGGGGGTGTAATTAAAATGCAGCTACTCATACGGGTCCAGTGTAGGTGAATGTTCTAACGCGCTAATGTGGAAAAGAAAAGGTTCCATTTTTTCCCACGAGGAGCAAATCTGGCACCGTGAATAGAAGAAAGACGTACAGAAATGTTTCCATATGTGCCGGATTATGAATGGGACATAGCAGAAAAGGTCAAACGCTGGAAAATGGCATACTGATTTTAATATTAACAGCCGTTTACACTGTTTTCTCAGTATGAGAACCGAAGATGCAGGAGAGTCCGTAAAAGACGTGATCAGCAGTAGCTCTCAGCATTTCCACTGGAATATGAGCAAAGTATTCCTGTATACTGGCCTTCATATCACTTAGAGAGTGAAAGTGTCCCTCAGAGCCAAAAGTCACATGGATTCAGGCAAGTGATCATGCAGGCCATGCAGTTGCAAATACGCTGCAGATAACATGTTCGTGGAAGGTTGCATTAAGTAGGATTTTCTCTGGACAAGCGACATGAGGTGTTGTGCCATCTCGCATGAAAACAGTAGTTCCCACACCCTTGCACTCTTCCAAAGCAGAAATCATAAGCTGTGCGCGGAGGTCTCGATAATATGCAAACTTCACGCTGCACCTGGCGGGCATCCTGAGATATTATTTTCTAAGAAGAACGGACCGAGAATAAAGGTGCTCGTGAATCCACACCTCGTAGTCACATATGGCAGTGCAATGGCCCTTTGTGCACCACAAGCGGTTTAACAGTACCCCAAATTAGGCAGTTCTGCGTATTCAGCATTCCCTGTAGTGCGAAATGTGCCTCGTCACTCAAAAGGATATTGCCTGGCCTCATGTCATGTCGTTCGATCCCTGCTATAAACCGAAGGGAAAACTTAAAACGCTGTTACGGATCATTAAGGTTCAAATGGTTCAAATGGCTCTGAGCACAATGGGACTCAACTGCTGAGGTCATCAGTCCCCTAGAACTTAGAACTAGTTAAACCTAACTAACCTAAGGACATCACAAACATCCATGCCCGAGGCAGAATTCGAACCTGCGACCGTAGCGGTCTTGCGGTTCCAGACTGCAGCGCCTTTAACCGCATGGCCACTTCGGCCGGCGATCATTAAGGCCGCCTGGATCTTTTACGGGTACCAGTGAGAAATAGAACGCAAAACTTTCCGTACGGTTACCCATTGGGATGGAAAATTCTCATAACACTGCATGGGCACTAAGACGGCCCGTGGCATGGGCTGAATGGTCAGTTACAGCAGCAGTAATCTCGTCAATAACTTCCACCGTGATAAGACGCTCTCCTCTTCCAGGTGCCACAATAAGTTCACCCGCGTTTTCAAATTTCGTTATCGTCTTCTTTAATTGCTCACTCACGTTATGGCTTGTCAAATGACCACGTGCATGTCATAGCATACAGTATACAGCGCCAGATTAGCGCCTGGTGACCACAACTGGAACTAGTTTGTTTTCCAGCGTAAATCAGTTCTGCTCTAACACATCGACATATCTACCATACGGCAATTCCAGCTCTGATTGGACCTTTCTGAGAAGCTGAACCTTAATTGGTCCAACCGGTGTTAAGAGAGTTTCAAAAAGCATTAACTGATTAAATAACCCATATTTATTGATAAAATCAAATTACAAACAAGGGATGGCTTGCAGAATAATCACAAAGCCTTATGTTTCAGCTACGCTATTACAGCTGCTCTGTGTGTCCACTACTTGCAGCACGAACAACGTATAAACGATAGCTAAATTCGTCATAAACTTTACACAATGTACTTTAGTGAACACGAGACATATTCGTGACATCGTATAACATGAAAATTACCAATTAGATCGCAGCACACTGGGAGCCAACCGTTCACTTATAGCAGCAATTAAATGAAATAAAACACAAAAGCTTATGGGGTTATGAGGTTGATGTACGGATGAAAAAGATTGCTTAGCTGAATAAAACTCACAAAATGTGCTTATTTCAGTAGTGTTTACACAAAACATACCGAAATTACAAATCTCAGGGCCAATTTGACTGGGCGTGAACACGGACTCAGTTATTAAGGGAAAGGGGGGATTCATCATCTCATCATTATTCGTCATCATTCGTCGTGTAGTTCTGTCGGCGACAGACGGTGTGGCGGCGATGAATAGGCTTGTCTGCCCGTTGTGGCCAAAGCTGCGATATAAAGGCGTCGGAAGATGGATGTTGAAGAGACCTCATGTCCTCTTGCTTCCGCGATGTCTCACCAACTTCTCTCCCTCCCCTTCCACATGTCTGCTTAACTAATCTTCGAAATTTTCCACCTCACGCGGCGTTGTCATTGGCTGACTCATCATAATGCCGCCCAATGACTGATCGCGGGCCGACCTGTGTGACCGAGCGGTTCTAGGCGCTTCAGTCTGGAACCGCGCGACCACTACGGTGCGAATCCTGCCTCGGGCATGGATGTGTGTGATGTCCTTAGGTTAGTTAAGTCTCATAGTGCTCAGAAACATTTGCCCGATTTTGAACATCGCGGTTTCATGGCCACGCCTCACCATGCAGGTTGGAAGTTTCCTATCTTGCATGGGCATGTGTGCGCCTGGATATTTGGCTTCTCACGATTTCACATTCTTCCGATCTTTTCCTGTATTCCGAAGCTGTTGTGAGAGCAGCCACACGACAGTTCTTTGTAACTGCCATCTCAACGTCGAGCCTGAACAGACTCATGTTTGGGCTTCGTCTCAGAGTCTGCTAGTGTCCACAAAAACCTCTCTATAAGAACGCTGATCTCTTTCACAAGTCTCCCTGTGAGAATTCTCCGCGCTTTACGTACGTTCCTCTCATTGCCTCTGGAGTACTGGAAATGTCGTCAAATTCCTGTTTTCTAAGGTAGGTGATACGACTGCTGCCATGCCTGAAGAACTAACATGCTTTCGCTCGCACAATCTTGACGTTCCGTTCTAATGGCTGCAAGGGTCCGTCAGTTTTCGGCACGCTTCTCATTGTCTGCCAGGCTCTTCGCAACGTGTCCATATTCAAGAGAAGCTAGGGCGTCCACCGGCTATCCCCTAAGTGTTTGCAGACTGGCTGCAGTGTCCACTTCTCCGGCGATGGCCGCAGGGAATGATGCTGTAGCACCCGTGGTATAGCGGTAGCGTCTTCCATTCGTGATTAAAACGTTTGCCGCCACGGGATCGAATCCCGTCAGAATTCAAATTTTGATTAATAATCAGCTTTGGCGGCTGAAGACTCCCGGCATAAGAACTCACCCCTCTTTCTGCCAACGATCTTGTCAAAGTGGGCGGAGGAGCGGACAGAGGTTCAGGGCACTCTCTTGTCCTAGGAGTGGGAAACTGCCACTAAAGGCGAAAGAATCAGCAAAGATCAACGGCATGAGGAATCAGAAGGCAATAGACTCCACTGCATTAACGACACTTGATGTGTATCCACAGGATATGTGGCCTGTAATTGAAGAAGTGCCAAGATGATCTCTCCATTGGCAAACAGTTCCGGAATAGTTCCCCATTCCGAAAGACCAAATATACGTTCGCCGATGAGACGACCAACCGAACGATCAGCCTACGGTCGTTTCGCTCCAATCTCCCTTCGTCGGGGGTTTATGTGTGTCGCCAGCGATCGGCGAGCACTTGCTGTCCACGACTCACCGGCGCTCCGTTCCCGACTTCACTGCTGCTGCGTCCCGACTGCACTGCTGGTCCGTCCCGAACCGACTGCCACACACACGACGACCCGGAAATACAATTGGTTGCTCCAGAGACGGCACGACAGTTCACTTATCGATACGCGCTGCTGCTGCCGCTCACGGACAAGTAAGGCAGGAAGCTAGTGACGCCAGTAAATGGAATAAGAAAACGAGGCGGCATTACTGTAATAGAAGGTGACAGACCATAAATGGCATGAACACGAGCCGTGCTGGGCTCACTGTGTTCTTTGAGCCATTTTCAACACACAGTCACTATTAGTACGTCTGAAAATTGCTGCACACTTACTCGTTTCACCGTACTCTGGCATGCACCAACATACCTCGGCGTCATTGGACAGCTGCCAGCGCCACCGTGCGACGACCGCTGGTCAAATGCACCGCATGGTCATATTCCGAGGCGATTTAAACCCGCAAAACGCCCACCAGAGTTGTTTCACCATGTACCACCATTATCATCAATTTATGAGCATGAGTGTACATTTAATGTTGGGAGACGCAAAATTTCAAAGTCTTTAACGCAAGTAATAGAATACACTGAGGTTACAGAAGTCGTGAGATACCTCCTAATATCGTATCGAAATTCCTTTTGCCAATGTGGCCCAGTGGTTAGCACACTGGACTCGCATTCGGGAGGACGACGGTTCAAATCCGCGTCAGGCCATCCTGCTTTAGATTATCCGTGATTTCCCTAAATCGTTTCAGGCAAATGCCGGGATGGTCCCTTTCAAATGGCACAGCCGATTTCCTTCCCCATCCTTCCCTAATTAATGCTTGTGCTCCGTCTCTAATGACCTCGTTGTCGACGAGACGTTAAACACTAATCTCCTCCACTTCGTGCGGTCTGCGCCACACTAGAACCCTACCGCTACGATTACGAGCCCATAATGGGCACGTTAGGCGATGTTGTGCTGTTAGCAAAGGCTGGTCGTCCGCTGCAATAGCTGATTATTGACAAATTACGCCGCACTGTCCAAACGGACACGTTCGTCGTACGTCCCACATCGTTTTCTGAGATTATTTGACGAATTGTTGCTTTCTGTTAGCACTGACAGCACCATGCAAACGTCGCTGTTATCTTGACACTGGAAATACTGAATTCCTTATCATTTGCCGAAATGGAATGTTCCATCCGTCTAACTACAATCACCGGCCGGTGTGGCCGTGCGGTGCTAGGCGCTTCAGTCTGGAACCGCGTGACCGCTACGGTCGCAAGTTCGAATCCTGCCTCGGGCATGGATGTGTGTGATGTCCTTAGGTTAGTTAGGTTTTAGTGGTTCTAAGTTCTAGGGGACTGATGACCACAGATGTTAAGTCCCATAGTGCTCAGAGCCATTTGAACCATTTTTTTAACTCCAATCATCATTCCGCTTTGAAAGTCTATTAATTCCTGCCTTGCTGTCATAAGTCGGGAACCTTTTCACATTAATCACCTGAGTATAAATGACAACTCCGCTACTGCACTAACACATTGAACCGTCTGTACGCAGTAGTACCGCCATCTGTATATATGCATATCTCTCAACGCAGCGTAACTGACATTCTCAATGCACCGCTCCAGGCTCAGCTTTCACGGTACACGAATGTACAAAAACATTCACAACTAAGAAGCAGCAGCAGAAATGTGTATTACTTCAGAGACACATAAAATACATCACACTTTTTCTCGGTAGAAGTAGTTATAATGTTTCATTATGAATAATATATTTACTTCCTAATTTGATAAACAGTATTAGATATCAACTTTTTTCAGCTCTATTAAAGGTGCACAATTCTTTTATATCGTTAATTTTCGCCGGTAATCCATCGATGATTACTTTATGTAAGTTTGGGTTATGTTCATAATTTGATTGGTTATGTATTTTTTATGAGTATTGTTGGTATTTGTTTTATAATGTTGAACCGTTTTGTTTGATGCTAGAAACTCCCTATATGATCTGAAGTAACACAGACAGTTAATTGTGAGAGAGTCAAAATTTTTAAATCTTCAATGAAGCTTATGTACGCAGTTCATATAACATTACTAGACATGAATAGAAGAATTGAACTGCATATTGAATCAAAAAGGAGTTCACAGAAACCATTCAGGCACGTCTGAAGGAACAGACAGTGAAAACGTGAAAAGTAAAAAAAATTATATTACAGTCAAGACGGGATAAAATGACGATGTCACTAACTAATCACATTTATCTCCTTAGCCTATTTCGGGTATCCAGTTAAAACTACGAGCGCTAGGGAGCGTAGACAATGTGGTTTATTAATGTTTGGATTGGTCCTGGAAGCGTGTGCGGATAGCGAAGAAGGTTAAGACGACCGCTCAAAATAAGCTCGAAATCCGGGTTCGAGTCCCACTGCAGCACAAATTTCCGTGTGTCACCAATACGTACTCCTTTAATATCTAACGCAGCTGATGCCAAAACTATTCGCAAGTGTGACGAATACTGCGGGACACACTTTTCTGTCGTTCTTTGCCTCGTCGCTTTCAGTCATCCTGGTAACGTAAGCAACTTGGAAATTATTAACCATTAGAGAGGGCTAGAGGAAAAAAAAAGGACGCAGGAATGAAGTACAGGTTCTTTTCCGTTCATCTTACTGAGGTTTTCTTCAAATTAGTTGAGACGGTACCCTTACTTTACTCTCGGCAAATGAGGCAGCGACGACTTCTGCCATTTTTCTCCTGTTGGCCTACCGCACCGTCTTTGCATTGTGAAATTGACGTCACCCCGGGCCCTGCCATTAGCCGGGAGTATGTCTCGTCGAACAGGGACCGCGGAAGCCGCCACACGTCGGAGTGGAGAGATAGAGTGAGGGCGGCAGAGTGCTTCGCTCTCGGCTGCTTGCGGCCGTGTATTTTGGCGGCAGCGGCCGCAGAAGACTTGCTGGCACGCTTTCAATTAACTTGGCTGGAGGCGGACCAAGGCGATATATGGTGTCATCCATCACGCGACACATCGGCCGCTGCGGTGGCGCCGGCCATCCGTCAATGTGTCCGCGCAGGTGCTTTGTAGGGCGCCGGTCGAGAGCGTCCGCAAGGGCACGTCTGCGGGCACCGCCTGACGGCCGCCCACGTGGTCGCAGCGGAACGGCACGTGGCACCGAGGAGGAATGGTAGCTTCTGTCAGCTGGGAGAACTGTTAAGAGAGGAGCTGTAAACTTATCCGTGAACCGCTTCAACTCACATATGAGGTAGTTAAGTGGATGATTTTCTGCGCTGCTATTCTGAAGCACTAGCGTTAAAATTTAGAGAAAATGAATTCCGCGGTGTTCATAAATCTAAAGGGTATTTCAGAAAGAATGTACCGGTTTTTGACGGTAATAATTACGAAAGATGGGACCTGGTGGCAAGGAAATATGTGTTGTTTAAATGAGGCGGCTTACAATTTTATGAAAATCACCGTTAGATGTTAGACACTGTGTCCACTCAGTTTACTGTCAGTCAGAAGCAAGATGGTGTCCGCTCAACAGAAGGCGTTTTGTGTGCTGCAATTTGCAAACAGCGAGTCAGTGACCTTCACCGGAGTTTTGCTACCGATCTGCTTGCACCCAAAAACATTCATCATTCGCAGTGCCTATCTCAAGAGACAGGATGCTTGTGCAAAGGTACTGTCCAGGACAGACTCGCACTGGAAACCAAAGTGACCAAATTGAAAATCTTCAAACGCTGAAAAACGCTTTTTCCACAACTTCAGAAGTACTTTCATGAGTTCATTTTCCAACTGAATGGAGCTCCATCACAATGGCACAGCAACGACGTCAGTTTCGCAATGACACTCTGCCCGAACGGTGGGCAGGGCGAACGGAACCCCGAGGCACAGACCTGCATTCGTGGTCTCCAGGACGACCACACATGACCCCATGTGTTTTTTTCCTTGTGGGGACACGTGAAGGAAAGTGTGTGCACCTCCCTTTCAGCTCTTGACATAGAAGAAGCAAGGAACACAATGACAGCCACCATTTTTGTTGTTCTTTGGTCATAAGTCTTGTGACTGGTTTCATGTGGCCCGCCATGACTTTCTCCTCTCCTGGGCTAACCTCTTCATCTCAGAGTAGCACTTGCAACCTACGTCCTCAATTATTTGCTGGATGTATTCCAATCTCTGTTTTCATCTACAATTTTTGCCCTCTACAGCTCCCTCTAGTACCGTAAAACTCATTCCCTAATGTCTTAACAGACATCCTATCATCCTGTCCTTCTTCTTATCAGCGTTTTACACATATTCCTTTTCTCTCCGATTCTGCTCAAATCCTCCTCATTTCTTACTGCATCACGCTGCCTAATTTTCAACATTCGTCTAGCACCACATTTCAAATGCTTCGATTCTCTTCTGTTCCGGTTTTCCCACAGTTCACATTTCACTACCATACAATGCTGTAATCCAGACGTACATTCTCTTACAGTTCTTCTTCAAATTACGGCCGATATATGATATTAGTAGACTTCTCTTGGCCAGGAATGCACTATTTGATATTGCTAGTCTCCTTTTGATGTCTTGCTCCGTGCGTAATTGGTTATTTTACTGCGTAGGTAGCCAAATTCTTTAAGTTCATGACCATAAACCCTGATGTTAATTTTCTCGTTTTCTCATTTCTACCACATCTCATTACTTTCGTCTTTCTTCAATTTACTCTCAATCCATACTCTGTACTCATTACTCTGTTCATTCCGTTCAGCAGATCATGAAATTCTTCTTCACATTCCTCGGGATAGAAATGTTATCAGCGAATCGTATCATTGATATGCTTTCACCTTGAATTTTAATTCCACTCCGGAACCTTTCTTTTATTTCCATCATTGCTCCCTCGATGCACAGGTTGAAAAGTAGGGACGAAAGGCTACATCATGGTCTTACATCCTTTTTAATACGACCACTTCGTTCTTGGTCGTCCACTCTTATTTTTCCCTCTTAGCTGTTGTACATATTGTATATGACCCGTCTCTCCCTATAGCGTACCCCCACTTTTCTCAGAATTTCGAAGATCTTGCACCATTTTACATTGTCAAATGGTTCAAATAGCTCTGAGAACTATGGGACTTAACATCTGAGCTCATCAGTCCCCTAGAAGTTAGAACTACTTATACCTAAGTAACCTAAGGACATCACACACATCCATGCCCGAGGCAGGATTCGAACCTGCGACCGTAGCGGTCGCGCGGTTCCAGACAGAAGCGCCCAGTGCCGCTCGGTCACAGCGGCCGGCCTTTACATTGTCGAACGCTTTTCCAGGTCGACAAATCCTATGAAGGTGTTATGATTTTTTTTCAGTCTTGCTTCCATTATTAACTGCAACGTCACAATTGCCTCCCTCGTGCCTTTAGCTTTCCTAAAGCCAAACTGATCGTCATCTAGGGCCTCCTCAATTTTCTTTTCCATTCTTCTTTAAATGGCTCTGAGCACTATGGGACTTAACTTCCGTGGTCATCAGTCCCCTAGAACTTAGAGCTACTTAAACCTAACTAACCTAAGAACATCACACACATCCATGCCCGAGGCAGGATTCGAACCTGCGATCGTAGCAGTGCCGCGGTTCCGGACTGCGCGCCTAGAACCACTAGACCACCGCGGCCGGCCATTCTTCTTTATATTCTTCTTCTAAGTAACTTGGATGCATGAGCTGTTAAGCTGATTGTGCGATAATTCTCGCACTTGTCAACACTTGCCGTCTTCGGGATTGTGTGGATGATGCTTTTCCGAAAGTCAGATGGTATGTCGCCAGACTCATGCATGTTACGCTCCAACGTGAGTAGTAGTTTTGTCTCAACTTCCCCCATTGATTTTAGAAATTCTGGTGGAATGTTATCTATCCCTTCCGCATTGTTTGATCTTAAGTTCTCTAAAGCTCTTTTAAATTCTAATACTGGATTCCTTATCTCTTCTAAATCGACTTCTGTTTCTTCTTCTATCACATCAGACATATCTTCCCCCTCATAGAGGTTTCCAGTGTAATCTTTCCATCTATCAGCTCTCTCCTCTGCTTTTAACAGTGGAATTTCCGTTGCACTCTTAATGTTATCACCTTTGCTTTTAATGTCACTGAAGGGTAACTTTCCTGGATGCTAAGTCTGTCCTTCTGACAATCATTTCTTGTTCAGAGTCTTCACATTTTTCCTGCAGCCATTTTGTCTTAGCTTCCTTGCACTTCCTATTTATTTCATTCCTCGGTGAATTGTATTTCTCTATTCCTGAGTTTCCCGGAAAATTTTTGTGCCACCTCCTTTCATCGATCAATTGAAGTGTTTCTTCTTTTATCCATGGTTTCTCTGCAGTTACTTTCCTTGTACCGGTGTTTTCCTTCCCAATATCTGTGATGGCCGTTTTTAGAGATGCACATGCCTCTTCAACTCTATTGCCTACTAAGCTATTCCTTATTGCTGTATCTACAACCTTAGAGAACTTTAACCGTATCTCGTCATTTCTTAGTACTTCCGTATCCTACTTCTATGCGTATTGATTCTTCCTGGCCAATGTCTTAAATTTCAGCCTACTCTTCATCACTAATGTATTGTGATCCGAGTCTATATCTGCTCCTGGATACGCCTTACAACGCAGTGTCTGATTTCGGAATCTCTTCTGACAATGATGTAATCCAACTGAAATCTTCCTCTGTTATCCGGCGTTTTCCAAGTATACCTCGTCCTCATGTAATTCTTGAACTGAGTATTCGCCATTACTAGCTGAAACTTGTTACAGAACTCAATTAGTCTGTCTCTTCTTTCATTCCCCGTCCCAAATCCACATTCTCTTGTACCTTTCCTTCTACTCCTTCTCCTACAACTGCATCCCAGTCTCCCGTGACTATTACATTTTCATATCCCTTTACATACTGTATTACCCTTTCACTATCTTCATACACTCTCTCTATCTATTCATCTTCAGCTTGCGACGTCGGCATGTACACCCGTTGTCGGAACTGGTTTGCTGTCAATTTTGATAAGAATCCACAGTAAGACACCCCCATATTCATAGCGAATCCTACTCCTGTTATTCCATTTTTTGCTTCTTTTGTTATTACCCTAAACTCATCTGACCAGAAATAATTGTCTTCTTTCCACTTTACCCCACTGACCCTTACTATGACCCTTTGCATTTCCTTTCAGATTTTCTAGTTTCCCTACCACGTTCAAGCTTCTGACATTCCACTCCCCGACTCGTAGGACATTATCCTTCCGTTGATTATTCAATCCTTTTCTCCCTTTTCCCTTTGGCAGTCCCCTCTTGGAGGCAGTCAGTTGAAAGTTTGCGTGCATAGTTAATGCATCTCTTCCGCTAGCTCATTTGGTTCTCAGCTGGGAGTAGTTCTTTAACTTGTCATCTTCAGTGCAGGGATGTCGGTTGCCTGTTGGCATGTGTTTTCTCTGCGTGATTGATTTCCTTAAGGAGCTGCTGGTCAATTTCATTTTGCTATGTCACCCCCGGTTTGATGTTTGAGGCGGGGAGATTGAGCCGTGCACGGCTCATGTTCAAACCATTTATTGTTTGTCATCTCCTATTACGATACTGCCGCCTCGTTTTCTTATTCCATTTATTGGCGTCACTAACTTCTTGCCTTACTTGTCCGTGAGCGGCAGCAGCAGCGCATATCGATAAGTGCACTGTCGTACAATCTCTGGAGCAACCGATAGTATTTCCGGGTAGTCGTGTGTCTGGCAGTCATTTCGGGACAGACCAGTAGTACAGTCAGGACGCAGTAGCAGTGAAGTCGGGGACGGAGTGCAGGTGAGGCGCGGACAGCAAGTGCTCGCCGATCGCTGGCGTTAGACATGAATCCCTGACGGAGGGAGACTGGAGCGAGACGACCGTTGATTGGTCCTTCGGTTGTCATCTCATCGGCTGACGTACGAGGTGTGACAAATTAAAGGATCGGAGATCACAGTTCGTACAGTGCAATTCTTAACGTATTTTTTTTTTCTTATGAAAGTTCGTTTCCATCAAAATATTCATAGTAATAACTGTGTGTAATTTTATTAATAAGTCTAGGGCCATTGTGATTTCCCGTGAGTAATAAAACACTGCGGAACACTGCAAAAGGTAATCGTAATGTGGTCGATCAAATGCTCTTTCTAAGTTTAAAAATGCGATGACGGTTGATGTGTTTCCTTGCCAGATCAAATACTGTATATGAGATCTTTATAGAGGACCGGAATGTTGGTCATCGATCGCCCCTGAGTGACGCTGTGTTGGTGAGATTCCAAGGCACACAATAAAAGTGGTTTCCGTCCGTTGTCAAGAGCGTTCGGCGGCAATTTGAAGTCGGAATCTAAAAACGTAGTCGGCCGTCGAGGTTTTACGGTCATGGCTTTCGTCGTTGCGGGAATGTGTGCTGTAAGTACCTCAATCAAATTCGCTGATATGGTCGCACCCTGAAGCAGTTTTTTAATCATTTCTGTGAAGAATTCGTCGAATAGATGCCAGCCGCAATCATAAAACACTACCGGCAGTTCTTCCCCGTCCGGAGATTTACACCGTGCTGTCGTGTTATACCTGTGTGCCGTTCCTCTAATGTGAATCTTTGCGTAAAGGTTCCATATTGTTCGTCGGCAATTTTTCTGAACCGATGATATGCTCTTGTCGTAGCTCGACGATTCTATGGTCTTTGATTGCTTTAGAATACAAACTGTTTTATTCCTCTGTTAGTAAGGCTTTCACACAGAAGCGCTAAAGAAACTGGTATAAGCAGGCGTATTTAAGTACAAATATAAGTAAGCAGCCAGAATACGGCGCTGCGAACGGCAACGTCTATATAAGACAAACAGTGTCTGCGGCTGTTGAAAATGGTTTAAATGGCTCTGAGCACTGTGGGACTTAACATCTGAGGTCATCAGTCCCCTAGAACTTAGAACAACTTAAACCTAGCTAACCTAAGGACATCACACACATCCATGCCCGAGGCAGGATTCGAACCTGCGACCGTAGGGGTCGCGCGGTCCCAGACTGAAGCGCCTAGAAGCGCTCGGCCACACCGGCCGGCTGTTGTCACATCGGTTACTGCTACTACAATGGCAATTTACCAAGATTTAAGTGCCTTTGAACGTGGTATTATAGTCGGCACACGAGCGATTGGACACAGCATCTCCGAGGTACCGATGAAGTGGGGATTTTCTCGTATGAACATTTCACGGGTGCACTATGATTATCAGGAATCCGATAAAACAGATAATCTCCGACATCGCAGCGTCCGGAGAAATATCCTTCAAGAACGGGACCAATTACGACTGAAGAGAGTCGTTCAACATGACATAAGTGCAACCCTTCCGCAAACTGCTCCAGATTTCAATGCTGGGCCATCAACAAGAGTCAGCGTGCGAACCATTCCACGAAACATCATCGATATGAAACTTCCGGGCAGATTAAAACTGTGTTGCGGACAGAGACTCGAACTCAGTGCCTTCAGCTGTCGGAAACAAGTACTCTACCATCTGAGCTTCCCAAGCACGACTCACGACCACTTCTCACAGCTTCAATTCCGCCAGTACCTCGTCTCTTACCTTCCAAACTTCCCAGAAATTCTCCGGCGAGACGAGATACTGGTGGAATTGAAAGTGTGAGGACGTGTCGTGAATCGATGGTAAAGCACTTTTCCGCGAAAGGAAAAGGTCCCGAGTTCGAGTCTCGGTCCGGCACACAGTTTTAATCTGCCAGGAAGTTTCATATCAGCGCACACTCCGCTGCGGAGTGAGTATTTCATTCTCTGATCACCGCTATGAGATTTGGAGCCAAAGGTGCACTCGTGTACCGTTAATCACAGCACGACACAAAGCTTTAAGCCTCGCCTGGCCAGGTGAACACCGACAGTGGACTGTTGATGACAGGAGACACGTTGCCCGGTCGGAAGAGTCTTGTTTCAAATTGAATCAAGCCCATGGACGTGTACGGGTATGAAGACAACGCATGGATCCATGGACGCTGCATGTCAGCAAAGGATTGTTCAAACTGGTATAGCCTGTGTTATGGTGTGGGACGTTCGCAGTTGGAGTGATATGGGACCCCTGATACGTCTAGATATGACTCTGACAGGTGACACGTACCTAAGCACCCTGTCTGATCACCTGCATCCATTCATGTCCTTTGTGCATTCCGACGGACTTTGGCAATTCGATCAGGACAATGCGAACCCAGCATTGCTACAGAGTGGCTCCAGGAACATTCTTCTGAGCTTAAACTCTTCCGATGGCCACCAGACTCCCCAGACATAAACTTTACTGAGCATATATGGGATGCCTTGCAACGTACTGTTCAGAAGAGGTCTTCCCCCCCCCCCCCCCCCCTTCCGGTAATCTTACGGATTTACGGGCAGCCCTGCAAAATTCGTGTTGTCAATTCCCTCAACTCTACTCCAGACATTAGTCGAGTCCATGTCACGTCACTTTGCGACACTTCTACGTGATAGTGGAGGTCCTACACGATATTAAGCAGATCTACTAGTTTATTTGGCTCTTCAGCGTACATTAGCCTGCCTACTATATTGGACGCCCATGTCATCGCATGTAGTGGTAAATAAAGTAGATCGGGCCCGCCACAGCTTCTGAATACGTGGTGAAAGAATGAAGAGGTATACATATAGCCCCAGGCACAAACCTTGCAACGATTGGAAGTTCTTCGTGCTATGCTTATGGTCTTCGTTTTGATCTCTATTTGATTGAGGCTATACTTTTTACAGAACGTAAGTTGCAGAATATTCTTGCAGTAGCCCCACAAAATAATTCCTTCACTCGTCGTATGGATTCTGGCTCGGTTAACTACGTCGGTTTTAAGCAATTTGATATTACCGTGTCTGATCCACCAAAACATGACTGAAAATTTGCTCGCGCAGATGCAGTTGAGTTGTCAAAACCCTCAGTCGTACCGATATATGGACAGCAGGACGATCCGAAAAGACTGGCAATCCAAATTTCACAGTCAACATTTCGCAGTGAACGATTCCGGCCGCGGTGGCCGAGTGGTTCTAGGCGCTTCAGTCTGGAAACGCGCGACTGCTACGGTCGCAGGTTCGAATCCTGCCTCGGGCATGGATGTGTGTGATGTCCTTAGGTTAGTTCGGTTTAAGTAGTTCTTAGTTGTCGGGGACTGATGACCTCCGATGCTAAGTCCCATAGTGCTCAGAGCCAGTCAACGATGGTTGCAAGGAGTTCTCTTTGAACACACAGTTCGTCAAGACGGCTGGCTGAAGTCACCAAGGTGTTCGGTTTCAGACGCAAACAGCTTACAGGTCCATTTCCGCTGATAACGTATGAAGCTGATCCAATAATTGTAGCTTGAAGTTTGATCGTCTTTAGATATCACATAACTGAAATGTCCACCCAGAATCACCTATGACGCAAAGATGTGAAAAGTGGCGATATTAGGCCGTCGTAGAAGTCAAGGCTTTCTGCTCTGTCATTCATTCCCGAGGTGTCATAAATGTTTATCAACTGCGTATGAGGCAACCGAGCGGCTACTCCTCTCACAAAGAGGAGTAGGGTCCGAGGGATACATGGGATTCCTTGCCCGAACATTATCACAGTGCCTGTGTCGAGTCCAGTACTCATAATTGTGTCGTAATCTGTCACGATTACTAGTTTGCTAAAGGTTGTTTCTTGAAGAAAGATAATAACTGCATCAGCAGCATGCAACTGCTGATAATCATCATAATCATTTTTTTTTCAGGAATTACACCGTTCGACTCGTTCCAGCCTCAATCCATATTTACCTCAGCCTTCCTAGGTCTCTTCGAACAACAGGTTTCTTTTGCAGTGGTGTGACAGTGCCACTTTCTGAATCATTGTACAGTAAAACGTAAACTTTCACGTTATTATAGTTAATAAAACGTTCCGGGCTATTACGCCGTGGTAGAATACGTTTCTTCCTCATCTTCCGAGGCTTATTTTTGAGCGGGATCGTATCTTCTCCGAGTTTCGATTAACACCGGTTCGCTACTGAGTGAAGCAAAATTCCTTTTACGCGTGTTTCTCCGCAGTGGCGAGACGGCACATGTTTTGAATACTAACATAACAATCAAAAAACGACTAGACGAGCACAAGTGCATTTGCAGAAGGGGAGAGACTGACCGATCAGCTATTGCGAACATGATTTGCAGCCAGGGAGACCACCACATACATTTTGATAGGACTCAAGTACTGGCAGTCACATGTGGCTACCATGAAAGCCCATAAGAAGGCCATAGAATTTGTAAAGCACTCCAGAAATTTCTGTAGGAACGAGGAGGGCGTGAAACTGAATGACAGCTGGATTCCGGTGTTGAAGAAGGTGTGTACCGGTTTGCCACCATGGGGTGATAGCAACAACGGACGACGGCGGTGGACAACGACGAATTGCGCTCGGGTATTCAAAACGTGTGACGCTGTACCATTTCACGAAAGCACGCGTAAACTGAATTTTGCTGCAGTCAGTATCGGGGTGCGAATCGGACATTCAAAGAAGCTACGATCTCCCTTGAAAACGTCCTCCGCAAAAGCGGGCGAAACGAAAATGTTGTCCGCAGACGAGGACGAAACTTTGATTTTAAATGAAAAATCCGTTCGAAAACGGCTTTATAGCCTGGAACATTTTATACATTGTAATCTTTGTACTGTCCATTCTTTCTAAATTCTCTTCCCACATCCTCCTCTATTGGTCCATTTAATCACTTACTGAAAATATTTGTAACGGAATTCGGAAATCACGCTCTAATATAATATCAAAGCGTTGCAGTGGCCTAAGGAATTTAATCTTTGTGGTTTGTATATAGCTCTGGTCTTTCTGTATTACCGACCACGTTTCATTGCCGCACAGAGTTTCCGACACTGCCGTCATGTTGTATAACTTCACTGTTTCGGTCCGAAATGTTGCATGGGGGCTTAATTAAATAAATTTGAAAACAATTTTTTATTTTTCGTTCGTAGCAGTATGTCCGATTACGCTGTGTCTCGTAAACGGTTGGCCCTGACTAGTATTATTACGCAATCTGACTGCATAGAACAACAACAAAGAATGAAATGAAAATTTTCGTTAACACAATTAATTAATTAAGTCCCCAGCAACTATAAAACCTACGAAACCAAAGCACAAGTATAACTGTTCTGTGTGTGGAAGTACGACTCAACGTACACATCTGGCACGGTTCTTCTTCAATAAGACAAGAAATTTCAAAAACACCATTTATACTGACGTAATTAAAAAATAGAAATACTATAATTGCGTAAGGAAAGCAGAATTACACTCTAATACAAGAACACAAGCCAGATGCTTTGTTGACTGAACCTGTAATGACGCATTATTTAAGACATTGAGATAATAAAAAGAAAAGGAAATATTTTTTTCTTTTACCTTCATATATTGACCAAAATCACTCTAATCATTACAATATATCTCCACACCGACTCTCTACTACCACATCTCAACAAGAACTCTCCACCACGACCTCTCGACACTTTTCACTAGCACATCTCAACAAGCACTTTTCACTACGACATGTCAGCAAGCACTCTCTGCTACGAGTTCCTAACATGCACTTTACACTAGCACATCTCAACAAGCACTGGCTACCACGAGTTCTCCCCAAGCACTGCCAGTGGAGGCGGCTGAATAATACTCTTTGGCGCAATCCCTGGCGCTGTGTCTCAGTGTAGCCACCTTTCATATGCCCCTCCTCCACAGGCCAGAATTTGATGGCATTTTTGCCCGCATTGGTGGTGAAAATACCACCAAATTCGTCCACAAAAATACAGACAAAAATAAAAGATAATATTAATACCTAAATATCACATAATTAGTTAAAATTTTGGCTTTGCACTGACCTTTCAATAACCTAATATATAAAATACAGTAAGCAATACAACTTATTTTCATACATGTGACTTTACATAATAGTTCACACAATACACAAATAATCAGTTTATACAAATGTTCACATAAAATGCTTTCAATGATTAGTTCCAGCAGTAGCACCCAGCAATGGTCAACAGGTGCAGACACCAACAAGTGACATCATTTTAGTAGGAGCAGTCCATCAGTGGCACCCAGTAATGTTGAACAGGTGCAGACACCAACAAGTGACATCATTCAGCAGAAGCAGTTCCATTAGTGGCACCCAGCAATGTTGAACAGGTGCAGACACCAACAAGTGACATTATTTCAGTAGAAGCAATCCATCAGTGGCACCCAGCAATGTTGAGTAGGTGCAGACAGCAAGAAGTAACATCATTTCAGTAGAAACAGTTCTAACAGTGGCACACAGTAGTGTTCAACAAGTGCAGACACCAACAAGTGACGTTATTCCACTAGAATCAGTCCATTAGTGGCACCCAGCAATGTTGAGCAGGTGCAGACAGCAACAGGTGACATTATTTCAGTAGAAGTAGTTCCATCTGTGGCACCCAGAAATGTTGAACAGGTTCAGACACCAACAAGTGACATCATTTCAATAGAAGCAGTTCCATTAGTGGCACCCAGCAATGTTGAACAGGTGCAGACTCCAACAAGTGACGTTATTCCAGTAGAATCAGTCCATTAGTGGCACCCAGCAATGTTGAACAGGTGCACACAGCAACAAGTCACATTATTTCAGTAAAAACAGTCCATCAGTGGCACGCAGCAATGTTGAGCAGGTGCAGACAGCAACAAGTGACATTATTTCAGTACAAGCAGTCCATCAGTGGCACCCAGCAATGTTGAACAGGTGCAGAAACCAACAAGTGACATTATTTCAGTACAAGCAGTCCATCAGTTGCACCTAGCAATGATGAGCAGGTCCAGAGAGCAGTCCATATATTCACTATCACTGATCACACTGTTCATCAGAGTTTATAAGCAGAAATTAAACATGTCCTAGTGGCACCAATCATGTAGAAAAAGTACAAGTAACAGTCCATAATATTTACTATCACTGATCACACAGTTCATCAGCGGATATTAATTATTTCTAAGTGGCACCCATTATGTTGAAAAAGTGCAGGTAACAGTTACATACAAATTCTAATAAACACACAAATGCTATCAGATAATTGTCATATTAACTATTACTAATACTCAAATATCAGTAAACCTATAATATTTATGGGTGTCAGTGCAAGCCACTACAAACAATAAAATAATATTTAGGAGATAGGTGGGTAGGATTAGGAAAGGAAAACACACAAAACACACTCACTCATCTTTCATCCACATTAAATACTACTGTGTAATTGAATAGTGTTAACTGTGTAAATGCAATTCTGTCAAGGGTTTGATGTTCGACATGTGTATCAAGTAGTAGTGGCAGCAATGTATAACAGTCAATAATAGTTAGTCAACGTCATAGTCATCATGTCAAGACCAATGTTTGCAATGTTTGGCAAGCCAAATCAAAATGTACGGTTACTGAACATCTGTCAGTGTGCCAAGATATGCAGTTACTTCCTCTCTCCAAAAAAAAGTTTATACTGCTTAGTGGTTTAACAAAGTGTGTGTAGACAATCTTCCTTCCACTTTAGTGTTCTAGTCTGCTATCTTCATCCTCCTTGTTCCATATAGACCAACAAAAAGAAAAAAATATGCGCCTCACTTACTTTACCTCTTATCCACCAAAACTCCAATAATCATCAGCATCACATATTCTCAATACTTCAATAATACCTCTTACGTCGATACATATAAACCTTATCATTAATAGCATTTACCTTACCTCTTGTCCACCAAAACTCCAATAATCATCAACTTCACATAATCTCAATAATACCTTAATAATACCTCTTCAATACGTCGACACATATAAACCTTATCACCAATATCATTTCACTTCCATAACAACTCTTTCCTCTAGTCAGTCTCCTCGAACAAGTACAGATAAAATCCTAATGCATACCTCATCATCCCATACAATCCGAAGACACACTGTCAACACACAACCTCTGTGTAATCCATCTGACCCAAAACTTCTACTCATTATGAATTATAAACAAAGAAATGCATACATGACCTCTAACAGACTTAATTCGAATAACTCTCAGTAATTAAGTACGATTACGGAGTGTGAATGATCATAATATTTCACAGTGTGTACACCACTTCAAGAATCATGGCAGAAGCAAACATGTGGAGTATTTCTTGTGTCAAGTGTCACTTCCTATTTCAATTGCTCACGAAAAATGCAGTGTAACAACTGTCAATGGTCTAAACCTAGTTTTGGTGTGTCATGTCGTTAGCTTCCTTCCTATTAGCATAAATTTATACAGCTTCCATAAAATCTCAGCTCATGTGACTTCTATAAAATTTCTTGTACTAATGTCGTTCGTCGAATTACAGCAGTTCATTTTCTTATCTTAAAAATATAAGGCACTGGGCGTAAGCAAAACATGCAATAGCGAGTAAATATACCAGTAGAGAACAGAATGTCAACAAGTGGATGCAGCACAAATCCTACAACGAGACTCTGCCAAGCGAACAATCCAGAATTAATACAATAATGTGACCTGAACTCTATGTTCATACACAGTATATCAGCATTTCTATATACCAAATTAAAGAGTAGTTATGACAACAAAACAGAAATGTGTAAATATGCAATCCATAAGCAAGGCAGCAAATATGTTATCTAACATAATAAACAGGTCATTAGCATCATATCAGCATAAGCAAATAAATGTTCATATGTAATCTTAATAAGTAAACATGAAGACACAAGCAGATAAATCACAAAGTATAACTTACATACATAACAGCACAACTAATCAGGTAACAATTATAATTTAAATAAATAAGCACAGCAGGCACATAATAAAAAAATGTGACATCAGTGAAACAGCAGTGCAGCCAAGCGATGCATAATATATACAAACAACAACCCTGTTCATTAATAAAACATTGACAAAAATCAGTTAACGTACGCAAGCACGTCGCTTCACAAGTAAATTCATAGAACATGAAATTAGCACAAAGTATGTATCACGTAATTGCGAGCAGCAAATTACGTCTAAAGTACGTACCTAAGTGGAAATACGTTACCTGAAAAATGAACTCAATTAATAGTTACCTTTTTTTAGTTTGTTAGTTTCATCTTCGAAATTACATTCTTTCCGAAATTTTCTCGATAGCAAGTACTCTTAACGTCGGAGACACACAGAATTTACCTGAAGTTCTTAAATATTTTATACAACCGTATCCTGAAAAATACTGAACGTTAATAACATAATTCATCAAGTCACTATAGCTTTATACTGAAGTTAGTCGGAGAAATTAGACTGTGTATTTGCTTACGGCTGTCAGTGCATTCACACTGAGCGCTCGATCAGCTGTAGGCGCGTGACGTAGGAAGTAATTGTTTGCGGTCAACGACTGCCTTGTGCGGCGCGCAGACTTGACTGTTGCTTTGAGTATGTGCCGCCGCCAAAACACAGCGCGGTATCCTTGTACTCTCCGCATGTTTACATCTAGCTGTTAGTTTCTCAAAAGTATGTCATTCCACAAAAATTTTAACGTTAGATATATGATGTATTCCCTTAGAGCGTCGAGATTTAAGAGTTTCCACTTCAACAGTGTTATCATGAATAATTTTGCGAATTCCATATGGACCGTTATAAAGCAGAAAAAATTTGCGACACAAGCCTTTTCCTTTGTAAGGCAAACGATGAGACTTAATTAACACCTTCTGACCAACTGACAAAATTTTTAAACGACCAGGATGTTTAGCTGATTTCTCTCTTCTAGCAGCCGCAGATGCAATATTTTGTAGAGCCAGGTTGACAACTTCAGAATGCCGCAGTTTCCGTGTAGGCGGAAAAGGAACGATTTCAGATATGCGATTTGTCGGTGCTTTGTTTTTTAATAGCAGTATAGGCGGTAAAGAAGTTGAGTCATTAGGAAGTTCATTCAGAATGTTTTGAAAAATATGAAGATACTGATCCCACGTTCTGTGATTCTGATGACAATAAAGACGACACAATTTATTGATTTCCTTCATTCATCTCTCTGAAGCGTTAGATTGAGGGTGAAAAAGTGAAATGAAAATTGGTTTAATTTTACGACGCCGTAGAGTACGAAGCCAAATTTTAGAACGACACTGTGATCCATTATCTGATATAACCCTATCAACATGACCAACTTCTTTAAGAAAATGTTTGATGAAAGCATTAGATACTGAACGAGCTGTTGCTTTGCGTAACGGTGTAAAACACACATATTTTGACGTCAGTTCCACTGCTACGACTATGTACGCAAAACCATTAGTAGAACGAACCACTGGACCGAACAAATCGACTGCAGCCATGTCCTTTAATTTCGCTGGAATGATAGGAAACAATGGTGCTCTGTGAGAGATTGTTGGCGGCTTAGCCTTTTGGCATAATTTGCATTTGGCCAGAACAGATCAAATACGTTTTTCCATATTACTGAAGTAGCAATTTTCCCGTAATTTACGAAAGCATTTTCTGGGACCAGAGTGTGCATAACTGAAATGCGTATACCAAATCAATTTATTGACCCACTCCTCAGGAATACAAACTAACCAAACAGAGTTGTCGACCGATTTTCGTTTAAAAAAAGAACTTTCCAGATAGATCGTAAAAACGAGGTGTGGCCAAATCATGCAATCTAACAAAGCGTCTAAGAAAATTACAGACACCAAGGAAACTACGAACCTCACGTTTTGTGGTAGGAACAGCATAATTACGAATAGCGTCTATTTTCTCTGGATCAGGGAGTATACCTTCTGTAGAAATAATGTGACCGAGAAATTTCACCTGAGAACGACCAAATTCAGATTTTTCTAAGTTCACTGTAATGCCAACTCTTGCAAAGATACGTAATAATGAATCCAAAATTTTGTTGTGCTCACTCCAAGAATGTTTAGCAGTAAGAATGTCGTCAACATATGAAGTAATATTGTCACGAAGATAAACAGGTAAAATTTCATTTAAGCTACGAATGAATGCTGCTGAAGATACAGTAAGTCCAAACGGTAATTTCCGAAATTACATTTAGGTAAAATAGTCATATCTGGTTATTGTTTATCTACTGTCTAGAAAGATTGATAGTCGAGGAGTTGTTTTGACTGATGCAAAGAATAGTAAAAGAGTGGGCAGCGGTGCAGAAAACTAAAAGGGAAATAGCACCACTACAGCTCGGGGCCCTGTGCTCGCTACGGCACATATTCACTTAGAGTAGTGAATCCCCTGAGGACTTTAATAGCCGCACATAATTTCTAATTTGTGACTTAATGGCCAGTTTGGTGGAAGTGCGTACATAAATTGATCTAACCATGAACATGGATGTATGTCATTCTTATAATTACGAAAGATCTTAAATTTCCGAACAGTCAAAAAGTGTTTATAGTCAAAGTTTTCTCCTCGTGGCGACAAAGACCTACCGCGTCTGTCCCAGTCCCAAAGTCGATTATTGTCAAGTTCGCGCGCCTGGCGCTCTCTTGTTGCATCCCGTAAATGAAACAAATTACTTTCTTCAAAGCCCTCTGCTATCCGTGATTCTAAATTTCTTCTGCGGTCTTTTCCTACGATTTCGCCTTCAATTTGTTTGACTTGCTTTTGTAATGCCTCAACTTCCCTTTTAACGCGTTCATTAAATTTTCCCTGAGTTTCAACATGCTTATTTATGTTCTGGTATTCTTCGGACTCTGCAA
Source organism: Schistocerca americana (assembly GCF_021461395.2). Classification (NCBI taxonomy): domain Eukaryota; kingdom Metazoa; phylum Arthropoda; class Insecta; order Orthoptera; family Acrididae; genus Schistocerca; species Schistocerca americana. The sequence goes on from NC_060125.1 coordinate 328,489,703, forward strand.
ATGGCAATGGTGCTGTATCTTCTGAATCTCTGTCCCCATTTAAACTAAGATTTGTTAATTTGTCTGAAATCTCCTCAACTCTTTCCGATAAATCACCTATTTGTTCTTTCTGTTTATTTACGTCTTCCGTAAGTGTCGCGACTCGCGTTTCAGTATTAACACATTTAGTAGTTAACTGTTCATACTGTTGTGTTAGGTTATTTAATCTGTCATTCGGTACGGATTCCTCGATTCTCTCAAATATTTCTTCCTTATCTTTTGCACGTTGTAAATTTAACTCTGAAAATTTCTGTACTATCACGCGATCTCTTTCTTCCTGTTCCCTTTGTCTAATCTCTACTGCTACTAATCTATTATTGTGAGCATTCAAAATCGGTTGTACTTCTTCTCTGATTTCTTTCTTTAATTCACCTTTCATATTTTTGAAACATGTCCCTATTCGTGAATCTAACCGTGTTTCCAAAGTTCCCATCTCTATTTTTAATTCAGATCCAAACCGTGTTTCCATTGTTCCCATATCAGTTTTTAATTCAGATCGTAAAGTTCCCATCTCTGTTTTAATTGTTCCTATTTGTGATCCCATTGTTCCCATCTCAGTTTTAATTGTTCCTATCTCTGTTTTAAATTCAGATCGAAAATTTAATATTACATTCATCAACTGCTCCATATTAACTTGTTCAAAATTCCTTTCGCCCCTAACATTTCCCACAAAACCCGCTTCCTTCGTCATAGCTGTAAAGCTATCTGTGTTCGATACTATTCCAGAATCTTCTATCGTTAATCTCGTATTCTGTGAATTTTCTGATTGAGAAAAATTTTGAAATGATTCCGGACGGTCTTTCCGACTTATTAAATTGTTTTCAACTCCATTATTCATCATACTGTTGTCCTGTGTTGGCGAGTTCGCCATGTCAACAATTTCGTCATTCTCACTGTTCATCATTTTCGCCTTTTTCATCGATCGCGTAATCATTTACAAAACATACAAAACTCGTCACTGTACGAAAATTACACACAATGCCTCCTTATCTCCAACAATACCATTCACACGAGATGTTTCCCTCAAACACGATTAACGAACAATTGAAATAATTGCACTAAATTGTCAAACACATAGACAAGACACCAAATTTAAATTTTGGAAAATACCATTAGAAGAATCTACACATGCAAAATAGACTACAATTACTAACTACAAATTACTACAACAATACTACTGTCTACTATTTTTACAATCAGAAGAATTCCAAGGGACGATCCGAAGCAGCGGTCGCCACGTGCATGGGGGCTTAATTAAATAAATTTGAAAACAATTTTTTATTTTTCGTTCGTAGCAGTATGTCCGATTACGCTGTGTCTCGTAAACGGTTGGCCCTGACTAGTATTATTACGCAATCTGACTGCATAGAACAACAACAAAGAATGAAATGAAAATTTTCGTTAACACAATTAATTAATTAAGTCCCCAGCAACTATAAAACCTACGAAACCAAAGCACAAGTATAACTGTTCTGTCTGTGGAAGTACGACTCAACGTACACATCTGGCACGGTTCTTCTTCAATAAGACAAGAAATTTCAAACACCATTTACACTGACGTAATTAAAAAATAGAAATACTATAATTGCGTAAGGAAAGCAGAATTACACTCTAATACAAGAACACAAGCCAGATGCTTTGTTGACTGAACCTGTAATGACGCATTATTTAGGACATTGAGAAAATTAAAAAAAAATGAAATTTTTTTTTTCTTTTACCTTCATATATTGACCAAAATCACTCTAATCATTACAATATATCTGCACACCGACTCTCTACTACCACATCTCAACAAGAACTCTCCACCACGACCTCTCGACAAGCACTCTTCACTACCACATCTCAGCAAGCACTTTTCACTAGCACATCTCAACAAGCACTTTTCACTACGACATCTCAGCAAGCACTCTCTGCTACGAGTTCTTAACAAGCACTTTACACTAGCACATCTCAACAATCACTGACTACCACGAGTTCTCCCCAAGCACTGCCAGTGGAGGCGGCTGAATAATACTCTTTGGCGCAATCTCTGGCGCTGTGGCTCAGTGTAGCCACCTTTCAATGTTTTAAGAGTCTCGAATAGTTCCGAACTTTGCCATATTATACGATATATCACAGCCTAAGTAATTAATATGCGGAACGTGTTATAAAATTTTGTCCCAAATAATCTATGTTCCTGTTGGGTGTTTGCACTTAAAATTCCATGGTTACTGATACTGAGGTAGAATTTTAAAGTTATGTTCATTACAAATCTTATGTAGTAAATAAATAACTCTGTTGTGTGTTCCATAATCACTAAGTTGCCAGAATTTTCTAGCACATGTAAACCAGTAATTCCTAAACTAATTCTAGGGAGTGTGTGATCCATCTGTGTACGATATCGTCCATACAAATGTTAAAAACCGTGGGTGACTGTGCAGCCACAGGACGTCGTGTTACGATTCAAACAGTGCGCAATAGACTGCATGATATGCAACTTCACTCCCAAAGCCCATCCGAGGTCCACCTTTGCAACCACGACACCATGTAGCAGAGTACATATGGGCTCAGCAACATGCCGAATGGACCGCTCAGGATTGGCATCATGCTCTTTTCATATGCCTTCAACCAGACAATCGTCGGAGACGTGTTTAGACACAACCAGGTCAGGCTGAACGCCTTAGCCATACTGTACAGCGAGTGCAGCTAGCTGGAGTGGCCCTGCTGTTTTGGGGTGGCATTATGTGGGGCCGTGTACGCCGCTGGTGGTCATGGAAGGCGCCATATTGGCTATACGATACGTGAATGCTATCTTCTCACTGATAGAGCAACCACATCGGCAGCGTATTGACCAAGCATTCGTCTTCATGGACGGCAATTCGCGCCCCCATCGTGCACATCTTGTGATTGAATTCCTTCAGGATAACGACACCGATCGACTAGAGAGGCCAGCATGTTCTCCAGACATGAACCCTATCGAACATGCCTGGGCTAGATTGAAAAGGGCTGTTTATGGACGACGTGACCCACCAACCACTCTGAGGGACCTACTCCGAATCGTCGTTGAGGAGTGGGACAATGTGGACCAGCACTGCCTCCATGAACTTGGGGGTAGTATGCCACGATGAATACAGGCATGCATCAGTGGAAGAGCGCGTGTTACTGGGTATTAGAGGTATCGGTTGATATGTCAGTCGGGACCACCATCACTGAAGGTCTCGCTCTGTGGTGGTACAACATGTGATGTATGGTTTTCATGAGCAATAAAAAGGGCAGACATGATGTTTATGTTGATCTATATTCCAGTTTTCGGTGCAGGATCCGGAACTCTCGGAACCGAAGTGGTGCAATATTTTTTTGATGTGTGTATATTATCACCACAGGAGACAATCTGAGTGGTCCTCTTAGATTGTTTGCAGATAATTCAGTGGTTTACCGTTTTATAAACTCATCAGATGATCAAAGCGAGTTTCCAAACGATTTATGATGATGTTTGGGTTGTGGGCCGCTCAACTATGCGGTCATCAGTGCTCGTAAAACTTCCCAATCTGCACACAGCCCAATCTAGCTACTTTTACGATTTATGATGAAATGATGAGGACAACACAAAAACCCATTCCGATGGCAGAGAGAGTACCCAACCGGGCCGTGAATCGAATCCGGGATCCCGTGATCCAGAGGTAGCAACGCTAGCTACTAGACCTCGAGCTGCCAATACAAAATGATTTAGATAAGATATTTGTACAGCGCAAAGTGGCAATTGACCCCGAATAAAGAAAAGTGTGAAGGTATTCACATGAGTGCTAAAAGAAAATCGCTAAATTTCGATTACGGGATAAATCATAAAAATCTGATGGTTGTAAATTCAATTAAATACTTAGGTATTACAACTACTTATAACCTGAATTGGAACGCTGACATACATAATGTTGTGGGTAGAGCAAACCATAAAAAGCAATTCATTGACAAAAAACTTAAAAGGTGCAGCAGGTCTACTTAAAGAGACTGTTTACACCATGCTTTTCCATCCTATTCTGGAGTATTGCTGTGCCTATTCTGGAGTATTGCTGTGCGGTGTGGGATTCTCATCAGGTGGTACTGACGGATGACATCGAAAAAGTTCGAAGGCAGCTCGTTTTGTAGTATCGGGAAATAGAGGAGGTAGTGCCACCACATGACACGTGAACTAGAATGGCAATCATTAAAACAAAGCCGGCCGGGGTGGCCGAGCGGTTCTAGGCGCTACAGTCTGGAACCGCGCAACCGCTACGGTCGCAGGGTCGAATCCTGCCTCGGGCATGGATGTGTATGATGTCCTTAGGTTAGTTAGGTTTAAGTAGCTCTAAGTTCTAAAACACTGATGACCTCAGCAGTTAAGTCCCATAGTGCTCAGAGCCATTTGAACCATTTTTTGATTAAAACAAAGACGTCTTTCGTTGCCACGGGATCTTCTCATGAAATTTCAATCACCGGTTTTCTCCTCCGACTAGAAAACATTCTGTTGGCTCTCACTCACATAGGGAGAACTGATTATCACGATAAAATAAAAGAAACCAAGGATCTCACACAACAATTTAAGTGCTCGTTTTTCCAGCGCTTCATTTGAGAGTGGAATGGTAGAGAGACATCATGAAGGTGGTTCTTTGAACTCTCTGCCAGACACTTTATTGTGAATAGCAGAATAATCACGTAGGTGTTGATATAGATGTGGATACCATGATGTAATATGAATGACCTAGTAGATAGAAAAAGTGTATGAGGATATTGAAAGGGTAATGCAGTATGTAAAGGGGGACGAAAATCTAATAGTCATGTGCGACTGGAATGCAGTTGTAGGGGAAGGAGTAGAAGAAAAGGTTACAGGAGAATATGGGCTTGGGACAAGGATGAAAGAGGATAGTTCTGTAACAAGTTTCAGCTAGTAATAGCGAATACCCTGTTCAAGAATCACAAGGGGAGAAGGTTTAGATTACATCATGGTCAGACAGAGATTCCGAAATCAGATACTGGATGGTAAGGCGTACCCAGGAGCAGACATAGACTCAGATCACAATATAGTACTGATGAAGAATAGGCTGAAGTTCAAGACATTAGTCAGGAAGAAGCAATACGCAAAGAAGTGGGATACGGAGTACTAAGGAATGACGAGATACGTTTGAAGTTCTCTAACGATATAGTTACAGCAATAAGGAATAGCGCAGTAGGCAGTACAGTTGAAGAGGAATGGACAGCTCTAAAAAGGGCCATCACAGAAGTTGGGAAGGAAAACATAGGTACAAAGAAGGTAGCTGCGAAGAAGCCATGGGTAACAGAAGAAATACTTCAGTTGATTGATGAAAGGAGGAAGTACAAACATGTTCCGGGAAAATCAGGAATACAGAAATACAGGTCGCTGAGGAATGAAATAAATAGAAAGCGCAGGAAAGCTAAGACGAAATGGCTGCAGGAAAAATGTGAAGACATCGAAAAAGATATGATTGTCGGAAGGACAGACTCAGCATATAGGAAAGTCAAAACAACGGCGGTAACATTAAGAGTGCAACGGGAATTCCACTGTTAAATGCAGAGGAGAGAGCTGATAGGTGGAAAGAATACATTGAAAGCCTCTATGAGGGTGAAGATTTGTCTGATGTGATAGAAGAAGAAACAGGAGTCGATTTAGAAGAGATAGGGGATCCAGTATTAGAATCGGAATTTAAAAGAGCTTTGGAGGACTTACGGTCAAATAAGGCAGAAGAGATAGATAACATTCCATCAGAATTTCTAAGATCATTGGGGGAAGTGGCAACAAAACGACTATTCACGCTGGTGTGTAGAATATATGAGTCTGGCGACACACCATCTGACTTTCGGAAAAGCATCATCCACACAATTCCGAGGAAGGCAAGAGCTGACAAGTGCGACAATTATCGCACAATCAGCTTAGCAGCTCATGCATCGAAGCTGCTTACAAGAATGGAAAAGAAAATTGAGAATGCGCTAGGTGACGATCTGTTTGGCTTTAGGAAAAGTAAAGGGACGAGAGAGGCAATTCTGACATTACGGCTAATAATGGAAGCAAGGCTAAAGAAAAATCAAGACACTTTCATAGGATTTGTCGACCTGCAAAAAGCGTTCGACAATATAAAATGGTGCAAGCTGTTCGAGATTCTGAAAAAAATAGGAGTAAGCTATAGGGAGAGACGGGTCATATACAATATGTACAACAACCAAGAGGGAATAATAAGAGTGGACGATCAAGAACGAAGTGCTCGTATTAAGAAGGTATAAGACAAGGCTGTAGCCTTCGCCCCCACTCTTCAATCTGTATATCGAGGAAGCAATGATGGAAATAAAAGAAAGGTTCAGGAGTGGAATTAAAATGCAAGGTGAAAGGATATCAATGATACGATTCGCTGATGACATTGCTATCCTGAGTGAAAGTGAAGAAGAATTAAATGATCTGCTGAACAGAATGAACAGTCTAATGAGTACACAGTATGGTTTGAGAGTAAATCGCAGCGAGAAACTTAACGTCAGGATTGATGGTCACGAAGTCATTGAAGTTAAGGAATTCTGCTACCTAGGCAGTAAAATAACCAATGACGGACGAAGCAAGGAGGACATCAAAAGCAGACTCGCTATGGCAAAAAAGGCACTTCTGGCCAAGAGAAGTCTACTAATATCAAATACCGGTCTTAATTTGAGGAAGAAATTTCTGAGGATGTACGTCTGGAGTACAGCATTGTATGGTAGTGAAAGATGGACTGTGGGAAAACCGGAACAGAAGAGAATCGAAGCATTTGAGATATGGTGCTATAGACGAATGTTGAAAATTAGGTGGACTGATAAGGTAAGGAGTGAGGAGGTTCTTGGCAGAATCGGAGAGGAAAGGAATATGTGGAACTCACTGATAAGGGGAAGGACAGGATGATAGAACATCTGCTAAGACATTAGGGAATGACTTCCATGGTACTAGAGGGAGCTGTAGAGGGCAAAAACTGTAGAGGAAGACAGAGATTGGAATACGTCAAACAAATAATTGAGGACGTAGGTTGCAAGTGCTACTCTGAGATGAAGAGGTTAGCACAGGAAAGGAATTCGTGGCGGGCAGTCAGTAGACTGATGACCAAAAAAAAAAGTAGATAGTGTCGGAAGTTCCATGCGGCTTTTCTCGGATGATGCTGTAGTATACAGAGAAGTTCCAGCATTAGAAAATTGCAGTGAAATGCAGGAAGATCTGCAGGGATAGGCACTTGGTGCAGGGAGTGGCAACTGACCCTTAACATTGACAAATGTAATATATTGCGAATACGTAGAAAGAAGGATCCTTTATTGTATGATTATATGATAGCGGAACCTACAGTGGTAGCAGTTACCTCTGTAAAATATCTGGAGTATGCGTACGGAACGGTTTGAAGAGTAATGATCATATAAAATTAATTGTTGGTAAGGCTGGTGCCGGGTTTGAGATTCATTGGGAGAGTCCTTAGAAAATGTAGTCCATCAACAAAGGAGGTGGCTTACGAAACACTCGTCCGACCTATACTTGAGTATTGCTCATAAGTGTGGGATCCGTACCAGGTCGGGTTGACAGAGGAGATAGAGAAGATCCAAATAAGAGCGGCGCGTTTCGTCACAGGGTTATTTGCTAAGCGTGATAGCGTTACGGAGATGTTTAGCAAACTCAAGTGGCAGACTCTGCAAGAGAGGCGCTCTGCACCGCGGTGTATCATGCTGTCCAGGTTTCGAGAGGGTGCGTTTCTGGATGAAGTATCGAGTATATTGCTTCCCCCTACTTATACCTCCCGAGGAGATCACGAATATAAAATTAGAGAGATTCGAGAGCGCACGGAAGCTTTCCGGCAGTTGTTCTTCCTGCGAACCATACGCGACTGGAATAGAAAAGGTAGGTAATGCAGTGACACGTAAAGTGCCCTCCGCCACACACCGTTGGGTGGCTTTCGGAGTACAAATGTAGATGTAGATGTAGATATGGCTGCCTACACCATCACACCTCCGCCTCCATGCTTAACCGTTGGAATTAAGCACTCAGGATTGTAGGCCTCTTTTGGCGTTCTTCAGACGTAAATCCGGTCCCATGTTGGAAATAACGAAAACGTTGTCTCATCAGACCATATGAAGTGTTTCCGCTAATAAGCCGTCCAGGATTTATGCTCCTGATAGCATATTTTACGCTTCTTTGCGTAGGTTGTCGTCATTAATGGTTTCCGTATAGTAGGTCGTCCATGAATATTCGCTTCATGGAATTCTCTGCTGACAGTGTCGATAGATACGGGTTGTCTAAAATGGTTATTGAGCTCTACAATCACTTTAGCGGCCGCCGTTTTGTGTTGTTTTGACTCAATTCATGTTAGCGTACGACGATCTCTGTCATTAAGTTCTGCTTTGCCCTCACTACTACGTCTACACGATTATCTCTTTCCATGTTTTGTGTTGGTTGTCTCTCACTGCGCTGCGACCTCGGCCTCTGAATGCAAATACGAAGCACTGATGCCTAGAACGCACTAAACACTCACAGTCCAGCGCGACACGTGCCTTACACTGTTGTTGGGCCGTCAAACACAGCCATCCCATTACTACCACTGTTCACATTATTCACCCTATTCCCTGTACCTTTTCGAGGCTTATAGTAATAGTTTAAAATGTGTTTCTTGGGCATACAAACCGGTTTTATTGTTGCATCCACTCCAAAGCTCTCCAGCTATGCCAGATAGGCCACTCTCACAGTAACATTGGATTAGCACTGTCACGGAACTACATCAGTCCCGGCCATCTCGCCAGAGCAGCTTGCATGCCACTCACGTATACGTTATTTAAAACGTGAATAATACTAAAAATAGTTACATCTTCGTAAAGTAGCCTATGTTCTTCCACTGGGTTCAAGCAATCTCGATACCAACAACCATCGGAATCGGCTCAACGATAGAGTCGTGAAAACGTAAAAGAGTGAGTTGGTCACTTCTGCAATTAATAATACTGATATTAGTATGGAATTATGGATGAAACAAGATGAGAATTGAATAGGCATTGTATTGATTACATTGTATCATATTACGTAGAACATTTTAACCAAAAAAAGCGCTTTCAGAAACATGACGAAATTCAAAGGTCAAACGGTAAATAGCATGTCAAAGAGTATTCATCATTCGATATATCACGTTATATTCTTCACTATATAAAAGGTGTTGTATTACACACGTTCTAAAGTAGCCTCTACTCTTCTTTAGCCTCCAAGCTATCTCCATACCAACTTTTATCAAAATTTGGTCAGTGGTTTAGTCGTGAAAGCGTAAGAGATAAAGTTACTTTCACATCTATAATATTAGTCTGGATTATACTCTTCACCTGTAACTCTCGGCAAGGGGAACATAATCTGCTGAATCCGGGGATGTAGGAGATGAAGAGGGAAACGAAAAACACACTTGGAGCTTAGAAAAAAACAAGAGAAGTTTAGGACGACTGATTTGGCTCCTCCCGAAGAGGTCGATTTTCAGAAGAATGTGTATTTTGGCTGTCTTTCATCTCCTGTAAGATTCATGGATCTGGGTAAGTTTCGAACCAGCTATTTTGGCAAAATGAGATTGGGTATGCACATCTGTTGACTTGACGATTGGTTCCATTCCTGATGTGCATCCTGCTGCTGTGGATCAATGGACCAGTGGTACAAGCGGCCTTCAACTAGCGGCCTACGAAGTTTAATAATGTAGGCTCTCTTGAAAGTTGAGTACTTGACTGGCGGCAGTCGAAATCTGGCACTGGGCGCTTAGTTTATATAAAACAGCGCTAGCCACACATGTGTGGAGCTGGCTCTCATACATAATCAGACAACTGCAGCCATTTATGATCACGTAAGAGGGGTATATGGTTCTTCAGCTTATTCTCACGGCTCGCAGGTCATTACATACACTGAAATGTTTGTTCATGGTCCATTCCTCCCACTGTATTTGTACAACAGTTCCGAAGGTAGCTATTGCCAGTTTTTTAGCCTCATTGGATATCTCAGTGGTAAGCTGTATATCGTTATAGTGCGCAGACGTACGAGAAGTGTGAGAAAAGTAATGAAGTAGAATTTTTTATCTAACAAAGTTTTAATTTTTTTTCGAACAATAATATTGTCTCCTTCGAAGTAGTTCCCTTCAGCAGCTACACACATGTGGAGTAGTTGTTGCCAGTCTTGGTAGCAGCGGTGAAAGGTTTCAGTTGGTAGGGCCCTTAACAGATCGGTCAAATTCTTTTTAATGTTCTCGAAAGTCCCAAAATGGCGAGCTTTTAAGGCATTTTTCAATTTCTAGAAAAGAAAAAAGTCACAAGGACTCAGATCATGTGAATAGTGGGCTGTGGAACAATAGGAACGCATTCAGAGTTAAAAAATTCCGTAATGGAATGACCGTGTGACATAGAGCATAGTTACGGTTGAGCAGTCACTTGTATGCAATATCCGGTCTCACTCGATTCACCCTTTTCCTGACCCTTTCAAGGACATCTTTCTAAAACGTTTGGTTGACATTTTGTCCTGGAGGAACAAATACTTTATACACAATACTCCCACTGTGAAACAAGCTGACCACGATTATTGTTGAACTTGAAGAACGCACAGAGCGAGGTTTATCTTCAACGTGTACTCGGCATTACAAAAATGATTTGTACCACCGAAAAACTTTTGCTCTTGATACAGACAGTTCCCTATTGCGTTGTTTCAACTTCAAAAGTTCACACTCGCGGAATCCACAAATTTAACAGGAAAATTGATGGCATAACGTTGTTCTAAATTCCATTGTTCTATTTCGCAACACACAACAAAATACAACTTCACTCATGTCGTTCTCAAAAATCACGAGATAGCTGCATGGCCCTGAAACTCGGACTGAGCATGTGGGAGGGATGAACACACTGGTCTACCCAAGCAGAAAAACACAGCGTTGCCACATCGCTCGCGGTACTGTCGGTCAGTTTCCACGCTAATCTCGAATACCAATGTGAGTCACAGATACCCTTTCCGTCTCTCCCCTGTTACTAGAAAAATGAACGGTGCCATCCGCGGCCAGCAGCCTACGACTTCTGAACATACCCCATAGTTAACTACATTCACGTAACTCGCATTGGCGAGAACTTCTTACTGCAAGCGGTACACTACATGTTCAGGGACACCAGTTGTTCGACTAACCAGTTGTCACCTGTATCGAATCGGAGACGAGCTTGCCCTTATTGTAATCTGAATCTAGCCGTGTATTTACTGGGGTTAGTCTGCACGTTTCTGTTGGCACTATTCACAGTGTGTAGAAGAACCGAGTCCTGCCACGAGCCGCTCTGAACCCGCGTACGTCCCCGGTTGTCGCCTGCAATAGACTGGTGGCCCAAGCACGACTCAGGACTGGCCCTCACAGCTTTGCTTTTTACATCATTTACCTTATTATCATTGTCTTCGTTCTCTATTTTCATGTATTCTTAAAAGGCAGGTTGTTGGATGGTTGGCTGTTACGGCGGAAGGGATCAAGCAGCGAGGTCGTCGGTCCCATCGGATTAGGAAAGGATGGGGAAAGAAGACGGCCGTGCCCATTCTAAGAAACCATCCCGGCATTTGTCTGAATTGCGTAAAACGTAAATGAGGACGAGCGGACGCGGGTTCGAACAGTCGTTCTCCCTAGTGCGAGTCCAGTGTGCTAACACTGTGCCACCTCGCTCGGCGGTCAGGTGGATTCAACGGAGAATAACATTGCCCAAATATCGTACTAAACGTAAAGATTTACTTCGAGAAATGAGCTTAAACATGCCACAGAAGTATTTGCTTTTTACATTGGTTGTGCACAGAAGGTTTGATTCCATAAACAAACCGCTGTAGCATTGTTTACTTTGTATTAATGTTGTTTTATGCTAATTTAGCTAACTCAGTTTCTGCCGATAATTGTTGTTTACCAACGATTACGATTAGTAGTCTAAAATTTCGTAACTTCTCTAAGTCCTTTAGGAAACTGTAGTGATGGGGAAGTGGCACAGTATCACAAAGAGCTATGGTAGTTTATATATATCACACAAGGGATTAGTAAAGTAATGCTTCTGTTAAATGTAAACTGAAAAGTGTTTCCTTAATTTTACTTGTTATGTGTACGTTCTAGAGATCTGCTGAGTGCGAGTGCTGACAGCTACACATTAGGCGTCGCCGGAGAGAGCAACAGCCAGATGGACAAAGGCCATACTCCGCAAAAAGAAGCGGCAAGATACACCTCATCTTATAATGAAATGAATGTATATTCAATGTTCTGTATGTCTTTAAAATTACTGTTCTCACTTTCTGGTGAATCTCAAATCATGTTCGTCTTTAAGAAATGAGTTAAGATAGTTAAATACGTGGCAAACTCTAGAATATTGTTGACAGAAATGAACTGTTTTATAAATAAAAAAACAAAATTCATCGAAAGAGGTAAGATTATATCCATTGTGTCTATATGGTTATCAATTAACTGGTTAGATGCATATGAAGAAGCTCCTTAAATCTGAGAAGACCTAAAAGATAAAAGTATGTACATTCCAAGACAAAAAAATATTAAACAAAGACGTACCACGAAGGAATTATGCGAATGAGACGGAAATCGTTAGATGTGATGTACATCTACAGAGAAACAAAAGAGTACAGTTTCAGAAAATTTTGATGATTTATTCAAGAAGAAGAGCTTTACAAATTGAGCGAATCACTAACCCGTTGCTCCACCTTTGCCGCTTTTTTAAACACTAATTCGGATTGCCACTGACTGAACGATGTTCTCCTGCGAGATATCGTCTGAAATTCTATCCAATTGGCGTGTTGTGTCTCCAAAATCCCGAGCTGGCTGGAGGGCGCTGTCCACAATGCTCCAAAAGTCCTTGGTTTGGGAGAGATTCGTCGACATTGCTGGTGAAGGTAGAGTTTGTCAATCACGAATCAGAAACTCTCGCCTTGTGCGGAAAATGAAGCTCAAAATGACTTGCCACGAAGGGCAACATAACTGGGCATAGAATATCGTTGACGCACCCTGAGCTGTAAGGGTGGCTTGGATGGAAACCAGAGGGGTCCTGCTATGAAATGAAGAGATACTCCAGACAACGACTCCTGGCTGTGGGCCGAATGGCGGGCGAAGTCAGGTTGGTAACCCACCGCTGTCCGGGACGTCTCCAGACACGTCACCGCTGGTGATTGGGTCCCATTTCGAAGTACGACTCATCAATGGAAACAATTTTACTCCGGTCAATGAGACTGCAGCTCGAATATGCCAGACACCACTGCAAACGGGCTTGTTGGTGTATAGAGGTCAATTACGCGGGGAAGGGCCTCTGTGACCTGAGCTTCTTTCTTTGAGCCGCCTGTTAACGGTCCTTGTGCTCGCAAAAGGACCAGCTGTACGTCGGATGGCTGATGATGATCAACCCGGGGTTCTAAGTGCTTCTCTGACGACTGACTGGTCTTCGTTTTGTCGTCCGTCTAGGCCGAGCTGCTTCATCCCTACGCTGTGTTCGGCTGTGAGACACTCATTCCTGCTAACATCCTCGAATAGTGCCATCGCTCATATTCATATGACGAGTTATTCGCTGATTACTCCTACCACATTCTTTTAACCTAAGTATACGTCCTGCCTCAAATGCTGAGATCTGCATATGTTATTCACGCGCCTTTCTGCAAAGCATACTTACTGTCCAAATCAACACACGGAATGAAATTCCCAAAAACTTTATGGCCTGGTATCGGCATGTCCCCTGTTCATGGACTGACAAAGTTTAGAATTTTGCATTTTCCGTAGATACCTGTATGAATATCAGCTTCTGACCAATTTACATAGCTCGTTCCTCTTGCATCACTCTCTTTTGTCTTACAGTGTGTTTGAACTCATCGACTTCTTGAAGCTACAAATGTTTTGGCGTTTCAAGGATAGGCTAAGGCTACACACTGTAAGTTGATAAAAAATGTAGTCTGCTTATCTGGAAAATATTACAGTGGTGCATAAGTGTTGAATAATACTGATTCCAAGAGAAATTCCTAACGCCAAAGCCTACGTTTACAGGGTATATTTAAAGACCATCTGTGATTGTCTGGGCAACGGAGAAATCATTAATTGAATAATATGATTTCCGTAAGTGATTTGACCCAAATAGTGTTCTTCCTTTACCTTATTCTTTTTTTTGTGTGTGACATTTTATGAGACATAACTGATAAGGTCATCAGTCCCTAAGCTTATACACTACTTAACCTTAATTATCCTAAGGACGAACACACACACCCATGCCCGAGGGAGGACTCGAACCTCCGCACTGACTAGGCGCACAGTCCATGACTGCAGCGCCCTAGCCCGCTCGGCTAATCCCGCGCGAACTATCTTATTCTTCATCAGATGTGGAGAACCTGCAGATATAGAAGAAATTAAGGACATACAGCCAAATTGTATAAGCAATCAGACGCAGCTGTGGTGGTGACGGGCCAGCGCGGGATCGGAATATCATAAAATATAGTCTTTAAAAACGTTTCTTGTTTAATAGCGACCCGTTACTTATTAAATCACGGCCGGCCGGTGTGTCCGAGCGCCTCTAGGCGCTTCAGTCTGAAACCGCGCGACTGCTACGGTCGCAGGTTCGAATACTGCCTCGGGCATGAGTGTGTGTGATGTCCTTAGGTTAGTTAGGTTTAAGTAGTTCTAAGTTCTAGGCGACTGATGACCTCAGGCGTTAAGTCCCATAGTGCTCAGAGCCATTTGAACCAAATCATGAAAGTAATCAATATAGAAACTTTTTTCTGGTTGTTTCTTCAGTTTATTGAACTGTTCAGTCTCTCATTTGTAATAAAACATTTTTACTGACCATTAGAAACTAACCACAGTCACCAAATGCCTTGTCAGTTACTCAAGTCCCTAGGCTCCTTGTAGTGCTGCTACTGCAGTGGCTAATAAAAAAAAGCGAGCATGTGTGTCATCAGTTGTTGTTGAGGGTGTGTGGTCGTTCGTCCTTTATCAGAAACTGGGAATATCATGCAATGTGTAAATTCCATTCAAACAACCATTAACATTACATGCACGTAGCGTATACGGACTCAACAGCAATCTAAACATAAAAGTTTTCCTAACGTTTTACATGTTTCCGCTGTGGTTAACCTATAAGACCTGGTACGCTTATTGCAAAGTAAGGACGCAATCAGATTCACTACTGACTTCTTATTGTATGAGCCTCATGTTTACTTGGATGATTAATACTAAGGCTATTCTTGCTTCTCCATTGACACTTTTTCTATTTTTTGGAAAAACCTCTCTGGATTCCCTTCCAACAGTGCCACACGAAAATTTTTTTCTCTCCATTACTTCAGTGTCCAATTTTCGTTTGCTCTAGGATGCATATGAATGAAATAGATAGGTAACACCAAGGCGAAACCTGCAGTTTGGTACTCTGATAGAGTTTTTATTTTAGATCCACACAGTTAGCAGTGCCGACTGAAGGTCAGCGGCTACTAATAGCGACACACAATATAGTCGAAATTATTTCTGTAAATTTTGTGGTTTTTGTGCACTGTGCAGTAAAAGTATTTACAGTTGAATTTCTGTCACCCATAGGACAGTTTGGGGCTAGCGGTGTTTAACATCACCCGTTACTTATCTACTGTGACGTCTGTCACAACCATTATTGTTTCGCTTGTGGCGTGTCCGAGCGAATATCACGTTGAGTGATATTCGCACAAACAAATACTCCCCGATTTCATTAACAATGAATTTACCGAAGTATTTCCCGCAGAATTACAAAGTGTGCTGCGGAGAGCAACAGAGCGCTGAAGCGAAATGCTCGTACAATGCGAAGTGACAATTTCAATGGAAAACTGCAAATATGCAAATAACTCGCGGCCAGTTTCGGCCGGCTGCTTTGCACGTTTGTTGGAGGGACACAAAAGGGAATACCTATAGCTACAGCGTCCAGCAACCAGAGGGATTCAAACTTTTAATGGAGCAGCGAAAATTGAATGAGGGCTTTCACACTCGCTCGTGGGATGAAGATATATGCTCCGCGCAGTAATTGAGAGAACCTATTCTCTGCCAGACAAGCTAATTTCCCGTGACGCCACGCCGCGTCAACCTCGAAATTGTTCCGAGCTTTCTAAGTGGACGAGACACTTTCGGTTTTCCAGTCCACTCAGACATCACACCCGTCACAAGAAAGACGTATGTTAATCCTGATTCTAGGTTTCACGGCGAAGTGTTGTTATACCTCTGCGCTCAGTTTGGAGCTTGTGGGAAATTCGGAATGAAAGGTGCAAATAACAAACATATCAAACGATGATTAATATTAAAAGCTGGACTTCACATCCGAGACTGAACACAAAGCATGTATTTCGTACTGCAGAGCGTATTTAGAAAGATTTTAACATCTTTATAGTAGGGCCCTTTAGAAACAATTTTTCGAAATTGTCATTTGTAGGAGGATATAGTTTCTGGAGTAGTCTGAAGCAACTGAGAACCTGTGCAGGGATCATGACTGTTCCTTGGATATCGTGTTCTTCACAAACAGTACCTTTACCATTAGGCTGTTCCAAAAAGCCTCTCAGCCTGTTCTTAAAGTGCAAAACGACCAGTGTGTTTGAAATTGTTACCCTAACTCAGGAAACCGATTAGGAGGTAGACTCATCTCTATACCCAATCTGAATTATCGTGCACTATGAAAGGCCCTAGCTTTGGATCATACAGAAGATAATTCTATAAGATTATTTTAAATGAAACACAAACATTAAACACATTTGACAGTCTGACAATATTATGTCAACAGTACTATTTAGATTACACCAACAAAACCTGATGATTCCCAGAGCAAGTTTTGTGAAAATCCCCCATGGACGAAACTGACGTTTTGATGTAACAAACGAGTTTCTCACTAAATGAACTCAGTGATCGTTTGTCTGACAGAACTCCATGCATTTACCACTGTTCTAGTGGACGAGCGACAGGTAACTGCTGTTATCTGACTAAATACTGACCAATGACTGTCCTAAGGTGCCGGTGCTGCTAATAATGCTAACCGCAGATTATTAACATGAGGCATGAAGTATATTGGCATCACAACTGACTCTCGGAAGTACAGGGCGAGTGTCGTGCTTTCCCTGTCACGGGTGCTCGAGTGTAAACCGCACGTAACAGTGATCCGTTCAGTGCCAACACCCATGTCTAACCCCGATATTTCCATCTGAATTGTATACCTTTCTCATTCCTTCCTACCTTCTCTCACTCCTTCCTACGTTCTCTCACTCCACCAATGGTGTAAACGCTACTTCTGCAAAAGCCCCACCAAGAAAAAAGCATTACGTCAAAACTCCAATGCCTTTTTGATTAACCCCTCTTTTTCAATAGACTTCTCTCTGTAATCTGTCCTCCCAAGGTAACAAGCATTTTTACCTGTCATGAACTTTCACACCTACAGCTAGACTGACGTCACACGTCCTAAGAAAGTAAAAAGCTGTGCTTCAGGCTAGGTTCTTATTTTGTAGCATCGCATGTTTAGAAAAGTAGTACATCGTTATCTACTGAACGCACAATTCTGAATGCGGAAGAGCAGTTTGGCACTGCTGGAGGTGTGTTTACAACAAAAGCACCGGTCTCCTAAGGTTCAAATGGCTCTATGCGACAACTTCTGAGGTCATCAGTCGCCTAGAACTTAGAACTAATTAAACCTAACTAACCTAAGGACATCACGCACATCCATGCCCGAGGCAGGATTCAAACCTGCGACCGTAGCAGTCGCCCGGCTGCAGACTGTAGCGCCTAGAACCGCACGGCCACTCCGGCCGGCAGGTCTCCTAAGGTCCCGCTCAGTGACGCAACTTTTACACTGACAACATCTCATACTATCTGCCCTGTTTTCTGTGAATATCAGAACCCCCACTGATAACTCAGGTTCACTTCTTCTCTACGTTGGACACTGCGTTGCCAATCCCAAATCCAGTGTGTGCTCTGTTCCCGAGCACTCTCATATGGCAGAGAAAGGAACAGCCCATCATGTTAAATATTCTGAAGACATTACGTTAGTTAGAGTTCAGTACATAAAGTTACTTCACTCCTATTTGCATTTCTAAGCTATTATAATATTCTGACTCCTCCCTGTCCTTTTAGTTGGACATAATTCCCGTATTAGATGAAAAGCGACACGCCAGATGGCTTGCAGGTTATGCCGTCCCCTGGTAATTCGATAAGTATTGAATGAAATACAGTGTAAAGTATTGTGCTAAAGAAGTCCCTGTTGCAGTAGTATCACAGGACGTCAAAAGTAATGGCAGAGATTATTATAAACCGTCTTTTTCATAAAGACAGACACACACACACACACACACACACACAGAGAGAGAGAGAGAGAGAGAGAGAGAGAGAGAGAGAGAGAGAGCACCTCTGTACTACCGTATCTGATTAAACGATGGGATATCGTCTTGCTGAAACTGTATGCATCATGTAACTGTGTTCGAATACTATATGAACTGTTAATTTCAAGTTGGCACGGTTTACTTTACATTCACCTCCCTCCCATGATATGGAACTGAATAATAAGAATTTTTCTAGTTTTGCAAAGCCTGCCGTTAAAGCATTGTTGGTTACCGGCCATCAGATGCCATTACGGCAGAACAACTTAATTTCAAATGTTATGGGCTTCACTTGATAAATGAAGAAGCACTATTTACGATATTTAAGAGAGAAAAATGTAGTGATCGTTTTTATAGAGTATTAACTAAAATAGTTTCTTTTTTGAGAACAACTAAAGCCCCGATCTGGTTAGTCTTGCTACAAAATAAATTTGTAAGATAGTCTGTGAACTAATTTACCTGATAAACTAATGGATTAATGATCCATTAGAAGGCTTAAAGTAATATTTTCAGCCACAGGTCATCATACGTTCCGCATAAATTTCTTTTGTTACGTAGGTGTGTTGTACTGGTGTCATCCCCCGTAGCGTGAAAATTTGCTGGGCAAAGCATAGTGCTTATTACGCGCTGCGATTAATAGCATTAGGACACAACACCTACTTGCAAACAGTCGCACATATTAACAACTTTAAGGAATTTTTTTCCAATGTAACGAATGATTATATTTCTTGGCTGTTGCTAATTGCCCAGTGCTACGAACACTGTCACGCGTAACTTGACACATGTAATATTATCACGGCAAGCAGTGGCTGCGTGCGTGAAATCGAATTACGGCCATTTGTCGCCGTTAATAAGGAGAAGCCAGAAGCGGTCGGTACAAGCTTTTCGACATTATCTCTCAATAAAATTCAAGTTCCCCAACATACAGGATACCAGGAAGCAGAGGTTGTACTATCACAACAAGAGGATCGTTTCAAAACAACATGTCGGAATCAAAATGAAACTAAAGTCATTTTGGACACTAACGTCAGTATGGTACGAAGCATTCTACATCTTTAGATCTGCTGTATCTAGATTTAATACATTGAAGCGACAGTGTTATTGGTATAGGCATGCGTATTCAAATATGGAGATATGTAAACAGGCAGAATACGTCGCTGCGGTCGACAACGCCTATTTAAGACAAGTTTCTGGCGCAGTTGTTAGATCGCTTACTGCTGCTGCAATGCCAGGTTATTAAGATTTGAGTCTGAACGTGGTGTAATAGTCGGCGCACGACCTATGGGATATAACATCTCCGAGATAGCGATGCAGTGGAGATTTTCCCGTACGACCATTTCGCGATTGTACCGTGAATATCAGGCATCCGGTGAAACATCAAATCTCCGACATCGCTACTGATGGAAAAAGATGCTCCAAGAACAGGGAAAACGATGAATGAAGAGAATTGTTCAAATAGACAGAAGTACAAACTGCTGCTGATTTCCGTGCTATTCGATTAACAATTGTCAGTGTGCGAAACATTCAACGAAGCATCATCGATATGGGCTTTCGGAGCCGAAGGCAAACTCGTGTACCCTTGATGACAGCACGACACAAAATGTTACCCCTCTCCTGTTCCCAGCAACACCGACATTGGACTGTTGACGGCTGGAAACATGATGCCTGGTCGGACGAGTCTCATTTCAGATTGTAACGAGCGGATTAACGCGTACGTGTATGGAAACAACCTCATAAATCCACGGACCGTGCATGTCAGCAGGGGATGTTCAAGCTGACGGAGGACATGTAATGCCGTTGGGCAAGTGTAGTTGGAGTGACATGGGACCCCTGATACGTCTAGATACGACTCTGACGGGTGACACGTACGTAAGTACCTGTCTGATCAACTGCATACATTCATGTGAATTGTGCATTCCGACGGCTATTCCAGCAGGACAATGCGACGCCCCACACGTGCAGAATTGCTACAGAGTGGCTCCAGGAACACGCTTGTGAGTTTCAACACTTCCACTGGCCACCAAAATCGCCACACATGAACATTATTGAGCATATCTGGGATGCCTTGCAACATGCTGTTCAGCAGAGGCTCTTGGGGACTTATGGACAGGCCTGCAGGATTCATGGTGTCAGTTTCCTTCAGCACTACTTCAGACATTAGTCGAGTCCATACCACGTCGTGTTGCAGTGCTTTTGCGTGCTTGCAGGACCCTACACAATATTAGGTAGGTGTTCTAGTTTCTTTGGATCTTCAGTGGATATCATCATCATCATCATCATCATCATCAGCCAATTCAATTAGATGATGTGGCCTCATCGAGTCGTGGATTCAGGTAGGCTTTCAGAAGTCTTCTCCAAATGGGACGGTCTTGGGCAGTTCTCTGCCAGGTGTTACCAGCGATCTTCTTGATGTCTTTGTCCCATCTGTCTGGTGCTCTTCCTCTAGGCCCCCGGTGCTCTCTCGGACTCCACTCCACTTCTAGCTTCGTCCATCTGTTGTCTTTTCTTCTTGCAACGTGGCCAGCCCACTGCCATTTCAAGGAACCTACTAAGATGTCATTAACCGTCGTCACAGATCGGATGTCATCTGCCCTTTTCCTGTCCTTTCTTGTATAGCCCAGCATTGATCTCTCTATGACTCTCTGTGCTGTCCTAAGTTCCCTTTTGTGAATGAGTTCAGTGTCCATGTCTCGCAGCCATACGTCATCACAGGAAGAATGCATTGGTCAAATAGCGCTTTCTTCAGATTTACTGGCATTTTTGATCTGAATACTTTTGAATTCTTCCCGAAATGCTTGCCAGCCAAGCTTGATGCGTCGATAGATTTCTGACCTTATGTCTCCCTTCATATTTATAATCTGACCATGGTAGACATCCAGAATGAGATTTTCACTCTGCAGCGGAGTGTGCGCTGATATGAAACTTCCTGGCAGATTAAAACTGTGTGCCCGACCGAGACTCGAACTAGGGGCCTTTGCCTTTCGCGGGCAAGTGCTCTACCAACTGAGCTACCGAAGCACGACTCACGCCCGGTACTCACAGCTTTACTTCTGCCAGTACCTCGTCTCCTACCTTCCAAACTTTACAGAAGCTCTCCTGCGAACCTTTCAGAACTGGCACTCCTGTCTGGTTCCTGCAAGGTTCGCAGGAGAGCTTCTGTAAAGTTTGGAAGGTAGGAGACGAGGTACTGGCAGAAGTAAAGCTGTGAGTACCGGGCGTGTGTCGTGCTTCGGTAGCTCAGTTGGTAGAGCACTTGCCCGCGAAAGGCAAAGGTCCCGAGTTCGAGTCTCGGTCGGGCACACAGTTTTAATCTGATATAGTTTTCGTTTTAGATCAGTTATCAGTCTCTGGGTTCTCTGCAAAGTCGGCCGCGGCAGGAGTATATGGGAAATGCTAACAAGAAGGGACAAGATGATCGTATATACTATGAACATTACAGGGACCCAGAGATGGTGCGTATAATGGGGATGAAGGTGTGAATAGACTAATTGCTTGTTACCAAGACGGAGATCTCTTAGCACCGGAATGCATATATTTACAAGTTTTAATACGCTACGTTTAGAGTGAAATTCATTGTAGGGTATCCCCTTAAGTCCAGGAAGAAAACTGAAGCTTTTTCTACGTTGTTTGCCATCTGTTTTGCTTGCTTTGTACCTAATGATGAAACATATGCTCAACATGGTGACGAAGTAGAAAGTTCAAAGTTTTTTCTCCACACACCCACCGATATAGAGCGGTATTTTCCGGGGCTTATTTCCGTAACAGGAAACCAAACTGGATGTTAACACATTTTTTGTCATATCCGCAACCACGTAAATCGCTGTGCATATGGAAATCCGATGCGCACATGGAGCAGTGTTTACAAAAACAAATACCTCGGCCTAATTTACGCTTCCCTCAGATAATGATCTGTCAGCTGATTCATAACACTGTGTTGCGCAGTCTATTAGCGTGGGAATTTGTCACTACCGATTCTCCAATAAAAGAAATTAATTCTTGTACCTTTTGCGCCATGGCTCTTATATATTATTTACGAACAGTATTCGATTATATTATATCGTAAACAGTTATTTCGCTCGTATGATACGCAGAATAAATTTCTGCTACAGTTTTTGTTGGTGTCGTCGCTATACTTCCAGTGCTTTTTGGAATAAACCACACAAGTAGGCCATTCATAAAATAACCACGGACGTGAAATTATACTTTTTTCTATTGGTTAATACGTTTCGAATCTCTCCAGCACTGAGGCTATATCTATGTAAAATATTTTCACAAACGTATTGACAGTGCTCCTTTACGTACAGCTCCACGTTCAATGACCTACGTAATAAATCTCTCTCTCTTTCTCTCTTGCTGCCTGTCTGTCTCTGTCTCCCCCCCCCCCCCCCCCCCCTCTCTCCCTCCGTCTCTCACTCTCTCTCTATCTCTGTGTGTGTGTGTGTGTGTGTGTGTGTGTGTGTCTTTCTCTACCGAAAGACTTCTAAAATTTAAGTACCTGCAATTTTTGCGGTAAAAAATCAACGAATTCCTAGACGATTTAGTGATTTACCTTTTCCTCAGGGGCAACTGAGGTTAGTAAATTTTCGTGGTGAACAGACTGCTGGACTTCTGCTTAGCTTGTGTACGAGACAAATGTAGATTTAAGAATAAAAATGACAGCATAATTAATGGTCTAAGAAGACAAAACATCTCTTCAGGTCTCATTCCAAGTCTGTAAGACGGAAAGTGGTAAAAATGCATGTTTATTAGTGTGATAAAATTAACTATGCCAAGAGGAAACAATAATTATGCTCAGGGAAACAAAAGTTAGATGAATTCATAGAATGGAGGAAGATCATCGTGGCTGGTAAGTGAAGCTAAAGACACACCATTTTTAAAAGGAATGCAGTCTGATCACACGATTGGATAAAGACACATTGTCATCAATCGAAAATTTGGTAGTGCGCCTTCCACTATATTTCACATGTTAAGATGGCTAACAGCTCAGTGTGATGAATAATAGTTAAGATACAGCGGTCTTGAGTATTATGGTCTTGTACCTAAAAAATTCCACGTTTAACATTTTCATAGATCGCTTACCTCCACCCTGACCATGTCAGGACATAACATTTCTTGGTTAGACTGGGCACGGAATTTATCAGGATACCCTTCAGCAGCTTTTTCAAACTGTGCATCTCGGAAACAACCTCATGTATTTGAAGAAAGGTAGAAAAAGCGGAAAACAAAAATATGGTTCCTTGGCGATATCCACACATCACCTCTTGAAAGTGTTTACAGCGTCATTTTACAGTATTTTTTGCAGAATAGTTCATAGATTTGATGCCCTTGCAATGATACACGACTAGCGCAAAATGTTCAAAGGCAGACAGCACTCGTTTTGCTTTCATTACAAAATTTAAGCATCTTTTGCATTGGCAGAGAAAAATGGTCCCTCTTGCATAAATAGCAAATCATTCGTAACCATAGAATACACACATTATCCATTAGTTCAACTGTATTAGCTGCGATAGTCAAATTCTGATAGCTAATTACACTCTGATACATAGTTCATGTCATAGACATGGTTTTGCACAGAAATGACAGAATAATAACATAGATACATATGTAAATACATACATACATAGCATAAATTCATATATACAAGGATACAAGAAATAATAGAGCACACAGTGTTATGTTACAAAAGCACAGAGTATTACATAGATATTAATGTTTTCATTACTACTGCAAGCATTTTTTTTCTTTACATGGTTCCTTTCATGAGAATATAGGTTTGATTAACAAAATAGTTACATATTGCTGTATTTGTCCCATACTTTGTTCCATGCATCATTTTCCTTTCTGGAAATAATAAGGATTAACGGTTTTTAAATGGATTAAATCAGGGAGATATACTGGCCTGAAAAATATAATGGCTGTTTAGGCACAACATCAAATGAAAGATCTACATTCAGTTCTAAGTGTACATTTACAAAATGAAAATATTGAATATTTCAATGAAATACAGTAGCATATCACAATCTTCAATTACACTATTATGAAGAGTGTTGTGAAAATGTGTGCCTACTTGGACTGTGTTGTTTGTCTACTGTAGTTTGTGTCTAACCTAATTTGTAATTATTTCAGAGGTTGTACGGGTCAGTGTCAGTCTCTCTTTAAGTCGAAATCTGTTTTTATATTTTTCTTGTCTCAATCTCATAATCCATGGGTTACGTTAAGCATGGTGCATAATGTACTGAGCATTTTGGAAGATGTGTCCTCTTCGTCCTTCTATTTCTGCTGCAGATGTCCTCGTTAACTGCTGAAATATAAAAAAATTGTTAAAACTAAGGTTACCAGTATGTTTCTCTTCTTTTCTCGACTGTCTTCAAGCACTTACTTGCTTACTGGTTGCTGCTTTACTGCTTGATCCAAAATACCTGAAGATGTTGATGAGTGTATAAGCCTAAAGTTCGGTTGGTTCTGGTCTTGTGTAACAAACAGGCTCCTGGATGAGATACGTTAGTAATTGTGTTTGGAGCTTCAAACATAGGACACTACTTGGCATTTCTTGTCAAAAGTACTGAAGATTTAAAGTGTGTTCCTAATAATAGTAGCATACCAATGGCAAAACTTTGTCTTCTCTTGATGGTCCACCGGCCGTTGTGCTCTAGCGGTTCCAGGCACTTCATTCTGGAACCGCGGGACCGCTACTGTCGCAGGTTCGAATCTTGCCTCGGGCATGGATGTGTGTGTGATGACCTTAGGTTAGTTAGGTTTAAGCAGTTTTACGTTCTATGGGACTGATACCTCAGTTGTTGTCCCATAGTGCTCAGATCCATTTGAACCATTTCTGGATGGTGGATAAATAATAGTTGTGTCTGCTTTTTCCTTGTTTTTTGATGGCTGTGAATACTTCTCTAACTATCTCATCATAACTGGTTTCTGTGTTGTGTAGTTTTGGTAAAGGGTTACTCCATTCATTATTTTCTGCTGTGTTAGACATGATCTCTGATTGTGTGTAAGATGTTTTGTATATGTTTAAATGACTGTGAATCTCCTCAAGCAAGGCAAGATAGCGTATCCACTATGGTTTATAGAGATGTAGATTCTCATGAGACGATTTGGTTCTCTGAATGTCCTTTCACAGGGGTTGACAGAAGGTGAAAATTTTTAGATGAAAATGCACTTAATGTTGTTGTCTTCAAAAACTGTTTCCATTTTTATCCTGTGTAATTTGAAACATTATCAGATAGTATATGTGCTGGTTTCCCTATATGTGAAATGTTGTCTTCCTCAAATCTCCTGATGATTGTAGTGGCTGTGGGTGATTTGAGTGCACGAAGTTTAACATGTTTTGGAAAGGTATCATAACAGGCTAAAATGTATTTAACACATCCTGTGCGCGAGAGATGAGATCCACTGATCTGTACAAATTATCTCTCTGGGTTTTGTGGGTAAAATGTTTTCGTGGATTTGTTCTGTGGTTTTGTCTTCTGGTATAGTATACATTTGCTGATTATGTGGTATATTTTGCCTCTCATGTTGGTGAAGTAACAGCATGTGAGTAGTTTTGTGGAGCGATTTCTTATTCCAAAGTGTCCCCATACTGCATGAGTGTGTTCATTGAGTTTGTTAACAGAATCAGCAGGAATACAAAAGCACCAGTTTGTGGTCTGTGGGGGACTTCTGTAAAAGAGTACGTTGATGTGAAGCATTGTGTTCAGTGGGTGATATCACGGTTGTGTTAAAATGTCTTTGATCTTTCTCCAGTGTGTGTCTCCATCTTGTAATGCAGCCATGCTTTTGCAAAGTCTGTGTAGTATTGCATGAGTAAGATTTTGTAGTCATTTGTGTTTTCAAGGTCTGTGTTATTATTGTGTAGCCCTTGTAGTAACCTAGAAAGTGTGTCAGGAATGATGTTATCTTTGCCTTTGACGAGTATCATTTCTGATAAGTAATTTTGTAAAGACAGTGCCGAACATGTCAATATGGGGTGTATAAGTTTGCATGTAAAGAGAAAAGTGAGTGCTTTGTGATCTGCTTATATCTTGGTGTGTTTGCCATAAAGGCACTGGTTAAACTTCTTAAAAATCCAGACTATGGATAAGGTTGCTAATTCTGTTTGTCGAATAGGCTCTTTCACATTGTGTAAGAGTTTTGCTGGCAAAACCAATTATTTTGATCTGCACTGATGATCAAGAATTTGTGAGTTTACCAAAGCTTCTTTGCTTCAAATAAAGCCATTCTGATAGTTTTGGTTCCAAACCTATGTCAGTTTTTTTTTATTTTCAACAAATTTAACAGATACCTACTGTTGAGAAATTGTTCAGGAAGAAAACGACGGTAGAAAGAACATAATACTAGTAATGATTCTAACTTTTTCTTAGTTGTATGGCTTTAAAAGTGTCTAATTGCATAAAGTTTTGTAGGATCTGGCCTAATGCCTTGTGCATTGGTTATGTATGCTACATATTTGCTGTCTGAAGATGCAAATTTGACTTATCAACATTTAAAGTTACTCCTTCGAGTGTAATTGTGTGCAGTAATATATTTAGTGTTTCAGCATGTTCTGTCCATGTTTTCATGGCTATGAGTACGTCATCAACATAGTATGTAATAGACTCCATCAAATCATCGCCTAAAACAGTATTCAGAGCGGTTATAAATGCTCCTGAACTTTAGACCAAAAGGTGATACATAAAATTGATAGTTACGACCAGCAAACCTAAAAGCAGTGTACTTCCTGGACTCAGGTGTGAGAAGTACCTGCCAAAATGCGTTTCTCAAAAGTACTTTGCGCCCAAAAATCATTGTAGCTGTTCCTCTAAATTCTCAGGTTGTGTTCTGACTGGTAATATTGTTTGGTTAATAGCTCTGACATCAAGTATAGGGCGTATTTTCCATTATGTTTTCGCACTACGTGTAACGGATTAGAAGAGGCGGAAGTGGATGTCCCTATAATTCTCCATGCTAGCATTTGCTTTAACTCGTGCCAAACTGCAGGTTGTAGAGATATAGGTACGTTGTAAGACTTGTGGAAATATATCTGGTGAGACTGCACTTCGATGGTGTATGTGTAAGGTTTGATCACACGGGGTCTTTCTGTAATACATTAATATTTTTCACTTGAATATCCTTTACTGTGACTTTTCCTCTTGATCGATCGCTGTGCATTCTGGAAGCTTGGAACTTATTTGTGTTTATATGTCTTCGTATTCATATTCTGTCTGTGATATAGGTGCAGCTGAGCAGCGTTGATCAATCTTGTGTATCTTCTGTAGTTTATATCCAGTGCAGTGTTGGTCATTTTCAACTGTTCTCATGTGTAATCTCACATAGATCTCACTGTCTTCACTTAAAAAATTACATATACTTAAGAAGAAGTCTACAGAGGAGTCCTTCTCACACCAAAAATCAATACTTAAAATACAATTCGTAGATAACTGTGGAACATCGAAGAATGGCCATTGTGTAGTCCCATTGCCTGTCGGCAACTTCACAAACACTTTTTTACTTACCCTAAACTTATTACCTAATGCAGTGAGTATCTGACAATTCTGAACAGGAAATTCTGAAACTGTCTCACTTCGTTCCACCTTCCATAAAAGTTCCGTGATACTAAGCTGACTGCAGCACCTGTATCAATGACAACAGTAGTTGGTAATCCTCCTACAGTACCTGTAGTGAATGGCAACACAATTTGTTTCTTCTTGGATCGACACTGCTTGTTATCACTTGTGAGGTCATCAGCTAAGTTTCCTTGTTGTTTGAACCTCATGAATAGCATGTGTGTTTCATGTGGTGTGAATCTGATCGTATTACTGTGTGGTGTGTTCGTGTCTGGTGTTTCGAATAATAACTATGTGTCGAAGCTGCCCCCCTCCCCCCAAATATTCCTCAGTGACGCCCTGGGGCACGGTAATGAGTGCGTCTACTTTAACTCTTGGGTAGTTAAATTCTTTGTATCAATGCTAGCTGGAGGTGGCGTTTCACTTTGCATTTCAATTATATGTACCGGTAGGTATTGGCATCGCCATTCTCTGGGTTGATTTTGGTGTTGCTGTTGGTATGAGATGATGTCGGCATGTTGCTTTGATTTGTATAATTGTTCTGTTGTATCTGCTGCAGAAGAGGCTGCCACAGTTGATTGTAGCGAAATTGATTATATGGATAAAAGTTTTGGTTTTGCATGTGGTTTTGTGGTGCTGTGTAATTCGTATTACGTATCTGCCACTGTCTTCGGTTTCAAGATTGTCCACTACGGAAGTTGTTAGTGTTTTGTGTGTATTGGTTATGATTTGTGCTCGGATTGAAATTATTAAATTTTGGTCTTTTGTGGGAACTGCCCCCTTGTGTGTAGTTGTTTTGATGACTATAGTTATTTGCATTATATTGTGATGGTGAGTTTTGGAAATTGTTCTCTGTATTTTTGGCACCACTAAGGAAATATTTGACTGCGGGCTTGAGTTGGGTTGGGTAGCCTGCAAGTTCGGCATAGCCACTACGTAAATAATGTAATTTCTGTTCCGGGACTGGCGTTGTTGGATCTCTTCGTAGAGTAAATAAATAGCGTCAAGTCATTTTGAAAAAATATTTTGCGTCGTCGTCAGGGAGACGACTAATTTTTCTTTTATGTGAAATGGCAATTTGGATTTCAGTGGACGGATTACGCCACGAGGAAGTGAATCATGCTGACATATTTCTCAAAGTATGGCCTCAGTGGTCCGCTTTTTGAGTAGAAGTACTCAGGTTCCATTACTTGTTTCCTAATTCGTCCCTGAACAGTCTCTGACCAGTATCTATTCAGGAATGCATTTTCGAATTGCTCGTATGTGTTACATTTATCTTGTCACTCTCTTTGTATGCCCAGACGGCAGCTTCGCCATCAACCTCACCAACGGTGTGGTACATTTTCTTTCTATCGCTCCAAGAGCGAGGAAAGTCATTTTTTAATGTTTTGAGGAATATCACAGGGTGTATGGTATTCTTTCCTGGAACAGAGGGTTGAAACTTCCTGTTTTTAAACAGACTTTCCTCTTCCTGACAGGCATTCCGTCCACTGCGATCTGAGAATGTATAGTGTTCTTGTAAATGTATGTCTTCTGAGCAGTAATTGTAATTGTATTCTGTGGTCATGTGTTGATTCGTGTCATTGTTAATATTCGGTGTTCCTGTGTGCTACGACTCATGACGATAAAGTTCTTCGTTACCAAATCTTGTGGTGTTGTGTTTTCGTGTATCAGACTTCTGTGTAACTGAAGGATTTTATGTATGTGTCTGTTCAGATATTTATTGTACTGTGTGGTCGATCGCCTGTTTCTTTTTCGTCACATAATCAATCACTGTGTCTTGCAGTACAGCTGGAAATTTCTCATTCAAACATGTACCGAAATCTTTATCCTTCTGTGCTGTTCAAGTCCGAAATTGTTCACTGAAGTTTGCAAAGTGTGTATGAGTTTCTTTCTGTACAGTGTCGAGTATATGTGAGTGTACCTCATTCAGTTTACATTCAACATCCTTCACTCTGGTGTGTATTTCTTCGTTTATACGAGTATTGGTCTTAATCTGAGTAACCATATTTTCACAGACTATGACTAGGACGTTTACCTG
This sequence comes from Schistocerca americana, assembly GCF_021461395.2. NCBI lineage: Eukaryota > Metazoa > Arthropoda > Insecta > Orthoptera > Acrididae > Schistocerca > Schistocerca americana. Next base: position 328,519,659 of record NC_060125.1, read on the forward strand.
ATGTTTGACTGCATTGACATGTGAAAATGTCTGATCTTGCTACAAAGGAAGCTCTGAGAATGTCTCCAACAAGTCGTTTATTTGCTCTGTCAAACGACTGTTAATGTTGTCAAGTAATTGCGTCAGTATTTCTTCGGTCTTTGTTAGACGGTTTGCATTGCCTTTCCTAAATTGCGAAACGCGTTCGTCATTTATGTTTTTCATTTGCGTCGTAAATACCTTTCATGATCGTGTTCAATTTTGCGATAAAATTTGTGTTGGAGGTTGGCGCTGCCCCCACCGCGTTATTAGCTGAGGCGTGTAAGTGCACGTTTTGTTTGGAATTTGATCCTTCGGAAGTTGACTGCAAAGAAATGAAATTATTTTCTGTCACAATCTGATTTTGTGTTTGGTTATTCGTGGTGTTGTCGTAGGTGTCGATGTTCGTGTCTGTATCGGTATTCACGTTATCTAATTGTTGTTCCATACAGGTTTTGATCATAATGAAAAATGCCAAAAGAAAGTAATTAAATCTGTAAGTGTGTAAACTTTGTGTGTAATCCCTATAATGAAATCACTGATCCCGTTCATATGAATAAATGAAACTAAATCCTTACACGCAAAATTTCAAACGTGCTGGCTTATCGCCATGTTATATGAAATGAAGTTGAATACGGCCATTTTGTATATTGAAAAGAATGTATTGTTTAAGTTGATAACTATTGTCATAATTTCGATGCACTCATGAATTGTAAGAAAATGAAATAAAATCAAATGAATCTCAATTTTGAACGAATTTAACACTGAATCTAAAGATTGATTGTGCACAATGCAAACTGAATGCAAATGCGCTTATGCTGCGACTTACCGTGATCTGGTATTTGGATATGCAGGTTGCAATTTCAGCCAGACCATATCCGGGATTCCTTGATTGTTTTCCAAATAATGGTTGGTAATTGTTCCTGTGGTTGTTGTTATTTGTCATGGAAAAGAGACCAGGTGGTATAATACATGTAAAAAAGTCCTAACACACAGTCGACAATATGAATAATAATATTCTTCTGCGTGTGAGGATGAGAATACAGATCAGATAATTAATAATATTTCGAAGTAAGATTGAACAATGTAACTTCCTCACACATTGTCTGCGAACAATGGTATTGGTGGCTGAGGTCGGGTGTTTGCTAAGTATTTTTTTTATTATCGTGTGAAATGTATTAGACTTCTTGCAGTGAAATTACCGTAAAGATTGATTTATTGTTCTTTTATGCTAGGACTTTATAATTTTCCATTGCATTACACACAAACCTCTGTCATGTCGCAGCCGCTTACGTCAGTATTAAAACTAATAAAATGCAAACAGACATAGAGATTAAAAAATTCGTATTCCATAAATCTCATAAATTATGAATAACCACTTACATACAAGCAATAATTATTCCATGGCAGGATATTAATATAAATGGGTACGTCGATGAGCCTCTTTCAATATGCCTATGTTCAGTACGTAACAGAATGTCTGGAGTTACGGAGCAATGACAAATGCGTCCGTACAGAAAAACATAATCTGAGTGCCACCAGAGGCGTGAGAGGAGTCAGAGCTGAAGTACAATAATAAAACATTTGCTGCTTTTTCACCTTAACTACATATTGTTTATCTATAGCGCTTCGTATCCTGCCTTTGACAGCGCGAAAAAATGATATTATCGCTTTCACGTGCAGATGAGCCCTTAAAGCAGGCATCCACCGGCAACACTGCCCGGAGCATGGGTCAGCGCCACTACCGAAATGCTCACCACATCGCCATGTTTGGCCGCTGTCGAGGTGGACACCGCATGCCGACAATTACGACTTGCCGTTGGTGATCGAAGCACTGTTGATGAAGCATCGATATTTACGTAAATCAGTATTTTTCCAAAATATCAATATACGTCGCCAAAATATTCTTCACCGGTAAATCCATATATCGATATGAAAGTCGCAATACCAAATCCCGGCATTGTTATTTCAGATTATATTTTTGGCAATTTTCGCTAAATATTTGAAACTGCTCTTTTGAAATTGTAGTAGAACGTAACTTCACTTTCGCTGTGTGAAGGAGTCTTACTACTTTCGGAACTTTCATCACGCAGTGTCTCTGTCTTTGACTGTGTGAAGCAAGTATAGATCGCATAAAGAAGAAGTCAGATTGCATTGGGGGTTGGTGGATGGCGGTGTGATTGGAATAAAGAAAAAGACTTTCGGTGTGAAGAAATAGCGTGCTGTTTCTTTACGTCGGCACTTTTAAAAAACAGTTGCTGAAACTGATGGACAAAAATCTGAATGACAAGACCGGTCCTTGCGGTGGGCGAGACATGCGGAAATGCTGACGCAACCAGCGCTCTGCGCTACCAAGAGAAACTGAAACTTTTAACTTCAACACGCACTTTTGAAACGATGACTGCTAATTCACTGGCTTTTGCAGAAATGAAGAAACAGGGAAGTCGACATGAATTGTTGCAGACAAATCCGATATGCCGCGAAACTAAACGACAGAATCATCGAACAGATTTTATAATGCCAGTTACATGCAGTTATCATTGTTAGACAAGTGGTTATGGCCAAGCATGAAGTGCATTGTCTTACCTTTAGTTCTTGCTTCATGGGGGATTGACGGTATACAGAATATCCAATAATAAATAAATACTTTAATATACAGCTCTAAAACTGGCAGTATATTTACAATGTGGAGCCAATATATTTTTTTTCTTTTTGGCCAGTACGTCGATTACATATATATATATATATATATATATATATATATATATATATATATATATATATATATATATATATAACGTCGGAAAAAACAAGAACGAAGTGCTCGGATTAAAAAGGCTGTAAGACAGGGATGTAGTCTTTTGCCTGTACTGTTTAATCTACACACTGAAGAAGCAATGACGGAACTAAAACAGAGGTTCAAAAGTAGAATGAACAGTCTGTTGAGTACAGCTATTGGACTGATAGTAAGTACAATACAGACGAAAGTAATAAGAATTAGCAGATGTGAGAACAGCGCGAAACTCAACATCAAAATTGATTATCATGAAGTAGATGAAGTTTAAGGAATTCTTCTACCTAGGCAGCAAAATAACACATGAGGACATGAAACGCAGACTAGCACTGGCAAAAACGGCAATCCTATCCAAGAGCAGTCTACTAGTATCAAACGTTGGAGTTAATTAGAGGCAAAATTTCTGAGAATGTAGGTTTGAAGCACAGTATTGTATGGTAGTGAAACATGGTCTTCGGAAAAACCGGAACAGAAAAGAATAGAAGCATTTGAGATGTGCTATAGAAGAACGTTGAGAACTAGGTGGACGGATGAGGGCAAGAATGAGGAGGTTCTCTGCAGAATCGGCAAATGTAGGAGTATATGGAAAACATTAAGAAGAAGAACGGACATGGTGATTGGACACCTGTTAAGATATAAGGGAATGACTTCCATGCTGCTAGGGAGAGCGGTAGAGAGTAAAAACTGTAGTGGAAGAGAATGGAATACCTCTAGCAAATAATTGAGGACCTACTTTGCAGATGCTACTCTGAAAAGTTTAACACAGGTGAGGAATTCGTGCTGGGCCACACCAAATCAGTCAGAAAACTGGTGAAAAAAAAAAAAAAAAAGACGAAGAAGAAAAGAAACTTTACTCCATGCTTCTGTACCCACGCCTAGTGTGGTAAACAGCAGACCATTCTGCCCATTAGCAACCCAGCTCTATCACGCACCTTACTGGTAATTCACCCGTCTCCTCTACGAGAAATACGTTATCTAAATCTGACCAGCGTCGTCGTATTTATTGTTGCATTTAACGATGGATCGTGGCATTAGATGGAACTGACACCGTGAATCCTGGCCGGCCAATGTGGCCGGGCGGTTCTAGGCGCTTCAGTCTGGAACCGCGTGACCGCTACGGTCGCAGGTTGAAGGGTGGCTACACTGAGCCACAGCGCCAGAGAGTTTTGTTTCGCCGCCTCCACTGGCAGTGATTATTGAGAAGTAGCGGAGGGCAGTGCTTGTTGAGAACTCGTAGCAGTGAGTGCTTGCTGAGATGTCGTAGTGAAGAGTGCTTGTCAAGATGTGGCAATAGGGAGTTCTTGTTGATATGTGGTAGTAGCGAGTCGGTGTGGAGATATTGTAATGATTAGAGTGCTTTTCATCAATATAAATGAAGGTAACAAACCACTTTTCTTTTTTTTCTCATTATTTCAATGTCCTGAATAATGCGTCATTACAGGTGCAGTCAACAAAGCATCTGGCTTATGTTCTTGTATTAGAGTGTAATTCTGGTTTTCTTGCGCAATTATAGTATTTCTAATTTTTTTTATCACGTCAGTATAAATGGTATTTGAAATTTCTTGTCTTATTGAAAAGGAACCGTGCCAGATGTGTACGTTGAGTCATACTTCCATACACAGAACAGTTATACTTGTGCTTTGGTTTCGTAGGTTTTATAGTTGCTGGGGACTTAATTAATTAATTGTGTTAACGAAAATTTTCATTTCATTCTTTGTTGTTGTTCTATGCAGTCAGATTGCGTAATAATACTAGTCAGGGCCAACCGTTTACGAGACACAGCGTAATCGGACATACAGCTGCGAAAAATAAAAAATGATTTTCAAATTTAATAATTAGGACCACATGCACGTGGCGACCGCTGCTTCGGATCGTCCCTTGGAATTCTTCTGATTGTAAAAATAGTAGACAGTAGTATTGTTGTAGTAATTTGTACTTTAGTAATTGTAGTCTATTTTGCATGTGTAGATTTGGTAATTGTCATTCTTCTAATGGTATTTTTTTTCCAGAATTTAATTTTGTTGTCTTGTATACGCGTTTGACAATTTAGTGCAATAATTTCAATTGTTCGTTAATCGTGTTTGAGGGAAACATTTCGTGTGAATGGTATTGTTGGAGATAAAGAGTCATTGTGTGTAATTTTCGTACAGTGACGAGTTTTGTATGTTTTGTAAATGATTACGCGATCGATGAAAAAGGCAAAAATGATGGATAGTCAGAATGACGAATTTGTTGACATGGCTAACTCGCCAACACAGGAGAACAGTGTAATGAATAATGAAGTGGAAAACAATGTAATAAGTCGGGAAAATAGTCCGGAACCATTTCGAAATTTTTCTCAATCAGAAAATTCACAGAATACGAGATTAACGATAGAAGATTCTGAAATAGTATCGAACACAGATAGCTTTATGGCTATGCAGAAGGAAGTTAGTTTTGCGGGAAATGTTAGGGGCGAAAAGAATTTCGAACCGGCTAATATGGAGCAGTTGATGGGTGCTATATTACATTTGGGATCACAGATGGGAACTTTACAATCTGAATTAAAAACAGATAGGGGAACAATGGAACCACGGTTAGACTCACTGGGATCACAAATAGGAACAATTAAAACCGAGATGGGAACTTTGGGATCTGAATTAAAAACTGATATGGGAACAATGGAATCACAGTTAAGATCTGAATTAAAAACAGTAGGATCACAAACAGGAACAATTAAAACAGAGATGGAAACAATGACAACACGGTTAGACTCACGAATAGGGACATGTCTCAAAAATATGAAAGATGAATTAAAGAAAGAAATCAGAGAAGAAGTACAACCGATTTTGAATTCTCACAATAATAGATTAATTGCAGTAGAGATTAGACAAAGGGAACAGGATAGGAACAGGAAGAAAGAGATCGCGTGATAGTACAAAAATTTTCGGAGTTAAATTTACAACGTGCACACGATAAGGAAGAAATATTTGAGAGAATCGAGGAATCCGTACCAAATGACAGAATAAATTATCTAACACAACAATATGAACAGTTAACTACTAAATGTGTCAGTACTGAAACCCGAGTCGCGACACTTGCGGAAGACGTAAATAAACAGAAAGAAAAAATAGGTGACTTATCGGAAAGAGTTGAGGAGATTTCAGATTAATTGACAAGTCTTAGTTTAAATGGGGATAGAGATTCAGATGATACAGCTCCATTACCATTTGCGGAAACCGAAGAGTACCAGAATATAAATTAGCATGTTGAAAATCAGGGAAAATTTAATGAACGCGTCAAAAGGGAATTTGAAGCATTACAAAAGCAAGTCAAACAAATTGAAGGCGAAATCGTAGGAAAAGACAGCAAAAGAAATTTAGAATCACAGATACCAGAGGGGTTTGAAGAAAATAATTTGTTTCATTTACGGGATGCAACAAGAGAGCGCCAGGCGCGTGAATTTAACAATAATCGTCATTGTGACTGGGACAGACGCAGTAGGTCTTTGTCGCCACGAGGCGAAAACTTTGACTATAAACACATTTTGACTGTTCGGAAATTTAAGATCTTCCGCAATTCTAAGAATGACATACATCCATGTTCATGGTTAGATCAATTTATGTACGCGCTCCCACCAAATTGGCCACTAAGTCACAAACTGGAATTTATGTGTGGATATTTAGAAAACGAACCGGCGACGCGGATGCGCGCACTCATTAGAGATTGTAATAATCTAAATGATTTTTATCATGCATTTCTATCGGCATATTGGTCCGAAAACACGCAAGACAGAGTCAAACACAGTCTTATTATGCAGCGTAATTTCAAACAGTCTGAGTTCCGCACGCCAGCAGAATATTTTGAAGACATGATTCGAAAGAATCAGTTCCTTCCCAACCCTTATAGCCCGACTGAATTAATTCGCATTTGTTTAACTAAGCTGCCACAATCCATAAGACAAATTGCTTTAGCCGGAAGGTGTAAAGACGACATTGAGACTTTTAAGACTTCGTTGCAAGAACGTGAGTATGACAACGACGACGGGACTTCTTGTAACTTTTTCAGTAACAGTAATTACAATAGATTTTCAGAGAAAAGGGATATTGATCGGAACGGGCGTTATATGGCTAATTTTGAGAATGACAGACGTAACAGACAGGACAATTGATACCAGCCCTATGACTATAACAGACGTTCTAACAGAAATTACACAGACAATTATAATAACGGTAATTCCTACCGGAGTGATCAATCATACGGAAACAGTAATCGGTATCATCAAGACAGAAATTATTCATACAATAATAGAAATTCTTACTACAGAAATAACCAGGGCAGTAGATCTAACAGTAATTTCAGAAGTGACAGTCGAAATTACACAAGAAGTAGTTATGCAGACAGACAGGAAAACAGAAATTTTAATAACAGACACAACCAAGAATTTGCATCTAACAGACTGGAAGGACCTAAATGGCATCCTCCACGTGACAAAACTTCAGAGAGACAAGTGCAAATAGTAGAAATTGATCAGCGAAATGACGCGAATAATCAAAGACGTGACGCAAACAATCGACAATGACTTGCAGCTTCGGTTTCTGGCAGCAACATAGACGGTTCAGAAACTAATGACACTACGACTTTACAATACGTACGCCTGGAAGACATGAGAGACATTTTGCTAGACGAAAAGGAAAATAATGTAGACGCATTTTTACATCCTGTTATTGAAGTATGTGTGGGTAAGAATAAGTTCAGTGCAGTTTTAGATTCTGGGAGCCCACTGAATGTCATTAGTGAATCTGTTTTTCGTATATGTGTAAGAACTATTGCTTGTCCTGTGTTACCTGTTTCTAAAACTACAATTCGAGGAGCGATTTCTGGAAAAAGTGTGGAAGTTAAACAACAGACCAACCTAAATTTCATTTGTCAAGGATACTAATTTTCTGCTAATTTTATTATTGTTCCATTACTCAGTACACAGATTATATTAGGTATGGAGTTTCTTAACACACATAAGGCAATTTTGAACTTTAAAGAAGGAAGTGTGAATTTGACTGTTGCCGGAATGCCGAAATGTTTGAAATTTTTCGAGTGTTTAACAAGATCTGAATCAGATACAAAATGTTTAAGGTTTCTTACTTCTGATGTTCTCGTTGAGCTTTATGACGACAGTGTGTTTATTCATGACAATGACAATAGATACAGAGACGCGATGGATGATATAATTGATAGCGAAGAATTAATTAATGAAAAGGTTAAGAAAGCTGAAGTGCCAGATGACGTTGCAAGAGAAGAGCTGCACGACATTTTGACTTCACATGCTACAGTATTTAGTCATCACACAGGAACTATACAAGGCCTACAATATTTATTTAAAGTAAAAGAACACACACCATTTCACGGGAAAACGTACGCTATTCCTTTGGCTTACAGAGACAAGGTTAAGAGTGAACTTCAATACATGATAGATCAAGGCATTATTGAGCCTGCAGTCAGTCCTTATACTAGCCCATTACACGTTGTTCTTAAAAAGGATGGGTCAATTCGTTTGGTTCTGGATTCCAGACAGGTAAATAATATCATCATTCCTGAAACTGACCGACCACAAAGTTTAGATGAATTTCTTCAACATTTCCATGGAATTAAAGATTTATCCACGATTGATATGCGCGCAAGTTTTTGGCAAATAGAACTCCACCCTGATTGTAGAAAATATACTGCCTTTTTAGCTTTTGGTAACTATTACCAGTTTCGGAAATTAACGTTTGGACTTACTGTATCTTCAGCAGCATTCATTCGTAGCTTAAATGAAATTTTACCTGTTTATCTTCGTGACAATATTACTTCATATGTTGACGACATTCTTATTGCTAAACGTTCTTGGAGTGAGCACAACAAAATTTTGGATTCATTATTACGTATTTTTGCAAGAGTTGGCATTACAGTGAACTTAGAAAAATCTGAATTTGGTCGTCCTCAGGTGAAATTTCTCGGTCACATTATTTCTACAGAAGGTATTCTTCCTGATCCAGAGAAACTAGATGCTATTCGTAATTATGCTGTTCCTACCACAAAACGTGATGTTCGTAGTTTCCTTGGTGTCTGTAATTTTCTTAGACGCTTTGTTAAATTGGACGATTTGGCCACACCTCGTTTATGTGAACTATCCGGAAAGAATTCTAATTGGTGTTGGGATGAGGAAGCTCAATCAGAATTTGAACAACTTCGTGATGCTTTAGTTGCTGCTCCACTTCTTTCACATCCGGATTTATCTAAAGATTTTTGTTTGGCGACGGACTCATCATACAAAGGCCTAGGTGCACATTTATTTCAAGAGATAGAAGAAAACGGCGTTGTAGTACAGAAGACTATTGCATTTGGAAGTCGTGTTCTCTCTAAATCAGAAAAGAATTATTCGATTACGGAACTTGAAGCTTTGGCTGTTGTTTGGGCTTTCACAAAATTTCGCATATTTTTGTATGGCAGACATACTAAGGTTTACACCGATCATCGAGCTCTGGAATTTCTTATGTCGACAAAATTAACTCATGGCAGATTGTCACGGTGGGCGTTGTACCTACAGGAATTAGATTTTAGTATTGTTTACATACAGGGTTCTTCAAATATTGTTGCTGATGCTTTATCACGTGCACCTATGGGTTTGAAACAAAGTGCTGAAGAGGACTCCATAGAAAACAATTATTGTTTGATGTATATTCAAGGTGTTGCGTTTCAGAACTTTATTTCGTCTCCGCTCCAAGACATCGCTAAGGAGCAAAATAAGGATCCATACTGGAAGGACATTAAGGAGAAGTGGAGGAGAAAGGAAAGAGTAGCGATTAGACAGCATTATTTAGTTCGCAATGACATTCTTTTCAAACGAAAATCGGTCGACAACTCTGTTTGGTTAGTTTGTCATCCTGATGAGTGGGTTAAAAAGCTGATTTGGTACACACATTTCAGTTATGCACACTTTGGTCCCAGAAAATGCTTTCATAAATTACGAGAAAATTTCTACTTCAGTAATATGGAAAAACGTATTCGATCTGTTCTTGCCAAATGTAAATTATGTCAAAAGGCTAAGCCGCCAACAATTTCTCACAGAGCACCGTTGTTTCCTATCATTCCAGCGAAGTTAAAGGAGATGGCTGCAGTCGATTTGTTCGGTCCAGTGGTTCGCTGTACTAATGGTTTTGCGTACATTTTCGTAGCAGTGGAGTTGACATCAAAATATGTGTGTTTTACACCTTTACGCAAAGCAACGGCTCGTTCAGTATCTAACGCTTTCATCAAACATTTCCTAACAGAAGTGGGTCATGTTGATAAGGTTATATCAGATATTGGATCACAGTTTCGTTCTGAAATTTGGCTTCGTACTCTACGGCGTCGTAAAATTAAACCAATTTTCATTTCACTTTTTCACCCTCAATCTAACGCTTCAGAGAGATGAATGAAGGAAATCAATAAATTGTGTCGTCTTTATTGTCATCAGAATCACAGAACGTGGGATCAGTATCTTAATATTTTTCAAAACATTCTGAATGAACTTCCTAATGACTCAACTTCTTTACCGTCTATACTGATATTAAAAAACAAAGCACCGACAAATCGCATATCTGAAATCGTTCCTTATCCGCCTTCACGGAAACTGCGGCATTCTGAAGTTGTCAACCTGGCTCTACAAAATATTGCATCTGCGGCTGCTAGAAGAGAGAAATCAGCTAAGCGTCCTAGTCGTTTAAAAATTTTGTCAGTTGGTCAAAGGGTATTAATTAAGTCTCATCGTTTGTCTCTCAAAGGAAAGGCCTTGTGTCGCAAATTTTTTCTGCTTTATAACGGTCCACATAGAGTTAGCAAAATTATTCATGATAACACTGTTGAAGTAGAAACTCTTAAATCACGACGCTCTAAGGGAATACATCATATATCAAACGTTAAAATTTTTGTGGAATGACATACTTTCGAGAAACCAACAGTTTACGTAAACATGCAGAGAATACAAGGATACCGCGCTGTGTTTTGGCGGCGGCATATACTCAAAGCAACAGTCAAGTCTGCTCATCGCACAAGGCAGTCGTTGACCGCAAACAATTGCTTCCTACGTCACGTGCCTACAGCTGATCGAGCGCTCAGTGCGAATGCACTGACAGCCGTAAACAAATACACAGTCTAATTTCTCCGACTAAATTCAGTATAAAGCTATAGTGACTTGATGAATTATGTTATTAACGTTCAGTATTTTTCAGGATACGGTTGTATAAAATATTTAAGAACTTCAGGTAAATTCTGTGTGTCTCCGACGTTAAGAGGACTTGCTATCGAGAAAATTTCAGAAAGAATGTAATTTCCAAACAGAAACTAATAAACTAAAAAGGTAACTATTAATTGAGTTTATTTTTTCAGGTAACATATTTCCACTTAGGTACATACTTTAGACGTAATTTGCTGCTCGCAATTACGTGATTCATACTTTGTGCTAATTTCATGTTCTATGAATTTACTTGTGAAGCGACGTGCTTGCATACATTTGGTGATTTTTGTCAATGTTTTATTAATGAACAGGGTTGTTATTTGTATATATTATGCATCGCTTGGCTGCAATGCTTTATCACTGATGTCATATTTTTTTATTATGTGTCTGCTGTGCTTATTTATTTAAATTATAATTGTTACCTGATTAGTTGTGCTGATATGTATGTAAGGTATACTTTGCGATTTATCTGCTTGCGCCTTCATGTTTACTTATTAAGATGACATATGAACATTTATTTGCTTATGCTGATATGATGCTAATGACCTGTTTATTACGTAAGATATATGTTTGCTGCTATGTGTATGGATTGCATATTTATACATTTCTGTTTGTTGTCATAACTACTCTTTAATTTGGTATATAGAAATGCTGATATACTGTGTACAAACATAGAGTTTATGTCACACTATTGTATTAATTATAGATTGTTCGCTTGGCAGAGCCTCGTTGTAGGGATTGTGCTGCATCCACTTGTTGACATTCTGTTCTCTACTAGTATATTTACTCGCTATTGCATGTTTTGCTTATGCTCAGTGCCTTATATTTTTAAGATAGGAAAATGAACTGCTATAATTCGACATAAACGACATTAGTACAAGAAACTTCATAGAAGTCACATGAGCTGGAGGTTTTATGGAAGCTGTATAAACTTAAGCTAATAGGAAGGAAGCTAACGACATGACATACCAAAACTAGGTTTAGACCATTGACAGTTGTTACACTGCATTTTTCGTGAGCAATTGAAATAGGAAGTGACGCTTGACACAAGAAATACTCCACATGTTTGTTTCTGTTTGCCATAATTCTTGAAGTGGTGTACACACCGTGAAATATTATGATCATTCACACTCCGTAATCGTACTTAATTACTGAGAGTTATTCGAACTAAGTCTGTTAGAGGTCATGTATGCATTTCTTTTATTTAAAGATGGACAAGGTAACCAAAATCCATCTTATAATTTATAGTGAGTAGAAGATTTGGGTCAGATGTGTTACACAGAGGTTGTGTGTTGACAGTGTGTCTTCGGATTGTATGGAATGATGAGGTTTGCATTAGGATTTTATCTGTACTTGTTCGAGGAGACTGACTAGAGGAAAGAGTTGTTATGGAAGTGAAATGATATTGGCGATAAGGTTTATATGTGTCAACGTATTGAAGAGGTATTAGTGAGGTATTGAGATTATATGAAGTTGATGATTATTGGAGTTTTTGTGGACAAGAGGTAAGGTAAATGATATTGATGATAAGATTTATATGTATCGACGTAAGAGGTATTATTGAAGTATTGATATTATGTGATGCTGATGATTATTGGAGTTTTGGTTGATAAGAGGTAGAGTAACTGAGGTGCATATTTTTTTTTTTTTGGTCTATATGGAACAAGGAGGATGAAGATAGCAGACTAGAACACTCAAGTAGAAAGAAGATAGTATATACACACACTTTGTTAAATCACTAAGCAGTATATATATTTTTTTTTGGAGAGAGGAAGTAATTTCATATCTTGGCTCACTGACAGTTGTTCAGCAACCGTACATTTTGATCTGGCTTGGCAAACATTGGTCTTGACATGATGACTATGACGTTGACTTAACTATTATTGACTGTTATACATTGCTGCCACTACTACTTGAAACACGTGATGAACATCAAATTTTGACAGAATTGCATTTACACAGTTAACACTATTCAATTACACAGTAGTACTTAATGGGGATGAAAGATGAGTGAGTGTGTTTTGTGTGTTTTCCTTTCCTAATCCTACCCACCTATTTCCTAAATATTATTTTATTTGTTTATTGTGGCTTGCACTGACACCCATAAATATTATAGGTTTACTGATTTTTGAGTATTTGTAATAGTTAATATGACAATTACCTGATATCATTTGTGTGTTTATTAGAATTTGTATGTTTAGTGTAAGAGCATTGAGAATAATTTTATAAAAGCATTTGTATGTTGAAATATGGCTTCCCGGCTAAGACACAAGTTGAAAATATGGTCACTATTTTTTATTGACTTAAATTTGCCATATTTCGTGACAGTACCTTTTCCGTTAGACGTTTGCAAGGCGATATTAGTCTTGGCTTCAGTTGTCTAAGTATGATTCCACAATGCATCTATGTCAGCTGCAGAAATGACATGGTTCAACGTGTTTCTCTCATTTTGGTGTTTCAAATACAGTTTCTTCAAATGTAGTTTCTTCATTTTAGTTAATAAAAAATAATAGTAACATAATTCAAAATTGTTTATGGCTGCGACCTTCACATTGTTCTTCCATCAACACACACCAAGAGTTAGCTGCCAACTGACTATAGTCAAAGACGACTCCAACGTCAAAGATATTTTACACAATTCACAAGTTTCCACTTGTTATCAGTCTCTTTGCTATTCTTCGATACATTTTCTAATAGCAATCAATATGCTTTCACTCTCAAGAACAGAAGTAAATTAACAAATAATATTGACAAATTATAATAAATTCTGGCAAAATATAAGAAAACATTTACAATTCGGTATCGACAAATACAGTAAAAAAATAACATCTCCCAGATCCATTACAACTGCTCCCCTGGGCTTTTGTTGTTATGGACATATACAACAAAATCCCGACCACACTCAATGATGGATCTGTATTACACAATTAGTACACTAATAATGCAGTCTGATAACCTCTTCCAAATTTGGACTCTTTGAATCTGTGGACTTGTTACTGGCTGTTGTTGCAATGATACTTCCCCATCAATCTCATACACAAAAAAAAATTCAAGTAAAGAAATTGTTTGACATGACAAATATACATGGTATAAAACATACATGAGAAATATTCTAACATACAGATTGAAAATAATAGGAAGGTAAAACTCATTTCCTAGAATAAAATTTAATTAATTTTTTTTATATTAATGTTAATTTCATTATGCTTACATATTGTAACAGTAAAAATGATACTGGACATACATAGTGTAGTGTTTTTTTTCTTTTGTATATTTTTTTTTTGCTTACGATTTTCTTTTTAAATTTTTTTTTTACTCATGGTTTTTTTTAATTTTGTATTTTTTTTCTTATGATTTTCTAAAGATACATCAGTATTATCTAATTTTTTTTTGCAATTATTTATGTACACTTTCCTCTCTACTACAGTATTACTACAAGTCACATTCCTGTGAAGAGTACTTTTGCTCCCCACAACATCAGTATAAACAACAATAAACTGCTCATATATCATGAGGCTTTATCTAAAATTGGTTTTGAAACTTATAACTTTGCAGGCATGGCCTCACATGCATGCCTTCACCCACAGGGAAGACTTAGCTTCCAAAAATTAGAAGAAATCAGAAATGCTCACTATGGAGACTTTTTTTTTAAGTAAAAATAAATCTTTCTCTCATTCTTTGTTACAACAGTGTTTTTTCATCAGTTTCAATTAACATGTGACTTCAAATTATTAATTTGTACATGCAAATATACACACTTGGTTGTACAGGCAGTTTTGTTCTAACAAGCGTATTCCAGTGGAGGACTTTTGTTTTAGATGATAATAGGTTATTTAAACTTTGAAATTATGATTTCTGTTTATACAGTTTTAAAGAGACAACATTCCTGAGACCAAATAATTTCTTTGACTTAGGATACACCAAACAATAAGCATTAGGGTGTGGATTTTCTATGACTTTTCTCATGCTTGAGCAACATTCTGCTTGCAAATGCTATGGTACAATGTATCTTAACTCCATTCTCTACTCTTTCTTGAAATAACTCTGTTCCAAGCCCATAATTACTGCTATCAGTGTTCAAACAAAATGGTAAATTAAAATCAGGTCTGTGTAATAAGTGTTGTTCCTCAACTCTTGCTTAATTTTATCAAACTCTTCCTGATAACTTTTATCCCAAACCCAAACAGTGTTTTTCTTAAGTAATTGACTTAAACATGGTGCATTCAGACTCTGATCACTTATATGTTTTCGGTAATAACTGCATAACCCAAAGAACGACTTTAATTGTTTTTTAGTCTTAGGAATAGGAATTTCTGAAATTGCTTTAATTTTTTCTGGATCTGCCAAAATTCCCTTGTCTGTGACAACATGACCCATAAATTTTAATTCAGAAACTGCAAATTTACGTTTCTCTAATTTAAATGTCATCCTCCCTCTTCTAAGTTTTTCACAAACTGACATCAAAATCAAAAAATGTTCCTCCCAATTTTGCCCTGTAACCAAAATGTCATCTACATAAATTATCAGTTTAGACGCAAGTTCTTGCCCCAGTACATGATCCAAAGCTCTTATAAATTTGGAAACAGAAGAATTTAACCCAAATGGCACAACACAATATTGGTAACTCTTACCATTGTACAAGAAAGCAGTATATTTTCTAGAATTAACTGAAAGTGGTACCTGATGAAAACCCGAAGTTAGATCCAAACTTGTCATATATTTTATATCTGTAAATTTATAGAGTAACTCATCAATATTTTCAGGATGGTCTGCCTGTCAGAACAATATTTTGTTTAAGTGTCTAGAGTCCAAAACCAATCTTACTCCACCATCTTTTTCCGAAACTACTACTAGAGGATTATTATATGCACTGATACTCCTTTCTATTATATTACATCCTTCCATCTTTTTCAGCTCTTTCTCAACAGCAGGTCTTTTTGATATTGCAATACTGTATGGTTTTATGAAAAATGGTTCATGAGGTTTTACCTGAAGCTCACACTGATAACCCTTTACCCTACCAGGTATGTCACTGAAAACCCCACTGTATTCCCACAGCAGATTTTCTAACTGTTGCTTTTGCTCCCCAGATATTTTCAAATTTACTAAATTCACAAATTCAACTTCATCAGTACCAAATCTATGAGTTTTAATATTCTCCAATCTATTTTCTTTTAGTAAATTGATACCGTCAAAATTTCCATTACTCTGATCACCAAGTGTGTTCACAAAATTTGTCTGAATGTATTCCCTTTCACTAGTTTCTATCAAAAGTTTTCTTCCAACCCAATCAAATGCTGCATTTACTTTTACTATCCAATTCATACCCAAAAGAAAATCCTCATTAAATTCCTGAATTACAAAACATCCATGTGTGAACAACTTGCCTTCAATTAAAAATTTCACTAAAGCCTGGCTTTTTACCAATTTACTGTTCTTCCCAGTAGCACCTGTTATCTTTACCCCAACAACTGGCATTTCAACATAATCTTTCCCCACTTTCAATTTCTTAATTAACCTTTCAGATATTCCCGAGATCTCACTTCCTTTATCAATTAAACATTTACCAATCCATGACCCAATTTGAACTTTTATATAAGGACTGCAAAATTGATCACTTTTCTCAGAACCTGTATCTTCATGTAATAAATCACTTTCAATTTCCCCAAACCTATACTTATCAGAATCATATGGTATATCAAGACATGTATTATTTGTCACAGTTATAAAATTTGCACAAGACATAAAATTGTCATGAGTACTCTCTATTATCTCAAATAGCCAAGAATTTTCATCTGAATCACATTGTATACTACTGAAGTACTTATCCTTCAGCTTTTCAAAAATAAAATATCTCATCTTTTCCCACCACTCAGGACATACAGTTTCACATACATTAATAAGCATCTTTCTAAACTTCTTGTCATAAGAAATAGTTTCACTGTTCAGCCATATATTCATAAGAAATGTGTGTGTATCATTAGTATCTGTAAAAGTTTCACTTAGGTTAGAAGTTATACATGTGTCATTGTTATTTGTGTAGTCAGATTCCTTACCAACAACATCAAAATTCACACTTTCACATACATCCAGCTTGTGAGCTTTATTCATCTTGGTAACATCCCTGGGAATTTCTATAATATTCTCACTATTTAATCCATTTTCAACCATGTGTATACCCAACTCCCTATTTAAACTAATGAAATACCTTTCCTCAACATCATCATCAATACCATTACCATCATTATCAACTTTATCAACAACATCATTATCATTACACATATTCAGGTCATACACATTCAAATTATCCCCCATAATATTATTTCCCCTTTCTAAAGTTACCAGATCCCTTTCACCAACATTTTCATTCTCACTGCATGCATTCTCTCGTTCATTCACACACATCTCTGAACTACTACAAATTACATCATCTGACAAAGTGTTGTTCTTTTCTGCCCAAGTGTAAAACTCTGTTAAATTAAGTGAATCACAATTACTTTTATCTACTGTATGTTCTTGTGTACTGAAATTGTTATCTTTATCATCATTATTTTCCTCTTGAAATTTTTTCAATAAGTAGCAACTAATGACCTCATGTGATAGCTTAGGTTTGGAACTGTCCTGTTTGGGTTTATGATAGCCACATCCATTGGTCCTTTCATCATGCTCACCTTCTGCCTCAACCTTGCGGACCTTCAAGGGGGCGTCCACTCGTTTTTTATTTCCGGTTCCTGTTTGAACTGCTGATTGTGGTTCTGCCAATGTCTCTGATCAACACTTCTGATCCCATTCCTATGCCAAACATTACCTGATTGCTGGTAGTTTCTATTGTACTGACCTCTATCAAAATTTATGTGATTTTGATCCCTAAAGTGTTCTCTATTTTGTTGATTATTAACGCGAAAATGTTGTTCTTGTTTTGGATAGAAATTATGGTCCTTCTTTTCAAAATTGTTATATCCCCCTGAATTTTGACTGACACCATGATAATTGTTTTGTTCCCTTTTTTGAAAGATGTCATTTCCCCAATTTTGACCATTACCTTTCTGAGTAAACCCACTGTGTGTTCATGTTGTTACCCTATCCAACTTATCAATATAATTGAGAAACTGCTCTACATTACTATCAGGACAATGAACTAAACTCAACTGCATTGCTGATGGCAATCTTCTCTTTAAGGTATCAATTTTGATCAAGTCATCCAAAGGTTTTGTTAAATGAATAAGTTTTTGAAGTTCACTTTTGCAAAATTGTTTCATGTTCCCATCTGATTCTCTATAGTTTCGCCCATTCAAAAATTCACCTTTGATTCTAGTTTGTTTAAGATCATCCCAAAATTTATCCAGAAATTTCGATTCAAATTCTGAAAAGGTCAACCCCCAGGATACAATCTGGTTTGCCCAAGTCACAGCTTCCCCTTCCAAGAATTTTTTCACAAATTTAATTTTTATTTCATCTGGTGAGTGAGGTAAAAAACAATCCTTACAATACTGCATAAAATCAACGGGATGTAAGAGTCCATCTACCGAAAAGTGCTTCACTGGAATATTAGATACAAGATTACAAGTGTTGACATGGTAATTTTTGCTTTGAAATTCAATGTTAAAACTTTCAATTTTTTCGCTAAGTTTTTTGACAGATTTTTTGTTTTCTAAATCACTGCATTCTACTTTTTCTTCTAGAGTAACCAAACGATTGTCAGTTTTTTGTTCTACATTTTTTACTAACACTTTTGTATTCTCATCCAAATTTTTAATTTCCCCTTTTATCTCATTAAAATCAATTAAATTTCTTTCCCTATCTAATAGGAACTCATTTTTTACAGTATTAATTTCACCGCTCAATTTAACATCAATTTCATTTGCTTTTGCTGCCGCAGATTCAATTTTTTCCTCAATACTGCCAACTCTGTTCGAAAGCTCACCCACTTGGGTATTGACTGCTTGAACTTACAACAAAATGTTATCAATTTTTTCATCCCAGTAAGTCTTATTGTCGTCAACTGATTGTTCAATTTCTTTGGTGAAATTTACAAGGAAACTTTTTAAATCAAATTGATCGGTTCTTTCTGTTTCATTTGACCTGTCCTGATGATCAAAGTCTATTAAATTACTACTTTCTACTTTAATCACAATACTCTCGAAAATCTCATAAGTCATTGTGAAGAACAAAAATTTATACACAACAATACAAAACAAGATAAAAATATTGTTTTAACAAAATACGAGGGTTTCGTGACTTATCTGGAACACTCTTCTACTGTTGCAAAACCACGTTTTCCATCCATGTGATTGTTGACCAAAATTCTTGAAGTATTTTCTTCTGTCGAAAATTATATTTTTTGCCGAAACATTTCTTCTCCAAAACTTTTACTTCCCGATGAACACAAACACTGTAACACACATTCTGAAGAAACTGGTATTAACACACAAAAATTTTCTTCCTCGTAGCACTGTTGAAGATCTCGTGAACACAATATCCCGGCTACAGTCCCCAGTTGAAATATGCTATCCCGGCTGAGCCCCCAGTTGAAGTATGGCATGCCGGCTGAGACACAAGTTGAAAATATGGTCACTATTTTTTATTGACTTAAATTTGCCATGTTTCGTGACAGTACCTTTTCCGTTAGACGTTTGCAAGGCGATATTAGTCTTGGCTTCAGTTGTCTAAGTATGATTCCACAATGCATCTATGTCAGCTGCAGAAATGACGTGGTTCAACGTGTTTCTCTCATTTTGGTGTTTCAAATACAGTTTCTTCAAATGTAGTTTCTTCTTTTTAGTTAATAAAAAAATAATAGTAACATAATTGAAAATTATTTATGACTGCGACCTTCACATTGTTCTTCCATCAACACACACCAAGAGTTAGCTGCCAACTGACTATAGTCAAAGACGACTCCAACGTCAAAGATATTTTACACAATTCACAAGTTTCCACTTGTTATCAGTGTCTTTGCTATTCTTCGATACATTTTCTAATAGCAATCAATATGCTTTCACTCTCAAGAACAGAAGTAAATTTACAAATAATAAGACAAATTATAATAAATTCTGACAAAATATAAGAAAACATTTACAATTCGGTATCGACAAATACAGTAAAAAAATAACATCTCCCAGATCCATTACAATGCGCATTCAAACTATTGTTCATGCCTGAACTGTCTGATTAGTGATGGTGAATATTATGAACTGTTACCTGCACTTGTTCAACATTGATGTGTGACACTTAGAAATGTTTAATTTCTGCTGATGATCTGTGTGATTAGTGATAGTGAATATTATGGACTGTTACCTGCAGTTATTCAACATAATGGGTGCCACTTAGAAATGATTGATTTCTGCTGATGAACTGTGTGATTAGGATAGTGAATATTATGGACTGTTACTTGTACTTTTTCTACATGATTGGTGCCACTAGAACATGTTTAATTTCTGCTTATAAACTCTGATGAATAGTGTGATCAGTGATAGTGAATATTATGGACTGCTTTCTGGACATGCTCATCATTGCTAGGTGCAACTGATGGACTGCTTTTACTGAAATAATGTGACTTGTTGCTGTGTGTACCTGTTCAACATTGCTAGGTGCCACTGATGAACTGCTTCTACTGAGATAATGTCACTTGTTGGTGTCTGCACATGCTCAACATTACTGGGTGTCACTGATGGACTGCTTGTACTGAAATAATGTCACTTGTTGAGGTCTGCACCTGCTCAACATTACTGGGTGCCACTGATGAACTGATTCTACTGAAATAATGTCACTTGTTGGTTTCTGCACCTGTTCAACATTGCTGGGTGCCACTGATGGACTGTTTTTTACTGAAATAATGTGACTTGTTGCTGTGTGTACCTGCTCAACATTACTGGGTGCCACTGATGAACTGCTTCTTCTGAAATAGTGTCACTTGTTGCTGTCTGCACCTGCTCAACATTGCTGGGTGCCACTGATGGACTGCTTGTACTGAAATAATGTCACTTGTTGGTGTCTGCACCTGTTCAACATTGCTGGGTGCCACTAATGGAACTGCTTCTGCTGAGAAATGTGACTTGTTGCTGTGTGTACCTGTTCAACATTGCTGGGTGCCACTAAGGGAACTGCTTCTGCTGAGAAATGTGACTTGTTGCTGTGTGTACCTGTTCAACATTACTGGGTGCCACAGATGGAACTGCTTTTACTAAAATGATGTCACTTGTTGGTGTTTGCACCTGTTGACCATTGCTGGGTGCTGCTGCTGAAACTATCAACTATTTGTTTTTTTTTTTTTTTTTGAATAATTAAAAGTATTTTATGTGAACATTTGTATAAACTGATATTTTGTGTATTGTGTAAACTATTATGAAAACCCACATGTATGACAGAATTTGTATTGCCTACTGTATTTTATATATTAGGTTATTGGAAGGTCAGTGCAAAGCCAAAAAATTTTATCTAGTTATGTGATATTTATGTATTAATATTATCTTTTATTTTTGTCTGTATTTTTTTGACGAATTTGGTAGTATTTTCACCACCAATGCTGGCAAAAATACCATCAAATTCTAGCCCGTGGAGGAGGGGCACATGAAAGGTGGCTACACTGAGCCACAGCGCCAGAGAATTTTGTTTCGCCGCCTCCACTGGCAGTGATTATTGAGAAGTAGCGGAGGGCAGTGCTTGTTGAGAACTCGTAGCAGTGAGTGCTTGCTGAGATGTCGTAGTGAAGAGTGCTTGTCGAGATGTGGCAGTAGGGAGTTCTTGTTGATATGTGGTAGTAGCGAGTCGGTGTGGAGATATTGTAATGATTAGAGTGCTTTACATCAATATAAATGAAGGTAACAAACTACTTTTCTTTTTTTTCTCATTATTTCAATGTCCTGAATAATGCGTCATTACAGGTTCAGTCAAAAAAGCATCTGGCTTGTGTTCTTGTATTAGAGTGTAATTCTGGTTTCCTTACGCAATTATAGTATTTCTATTTTTTAATTACTTCAGTATAAATGATATTTAAAATTTCTTGTCTTGTTGAAGAACCGTGCCAGATGTGTACGTTGAATCACACTTCCACACACAGAACAGCTACACTTGTGCTTTGTTGGCTTCGTAAGTTTTATAGTTGCTGGGGACTTAATTAATTAATTGTGTTAACGGGAATTTTCTTTCATTCTTTATTGTTATTCTATGCAGTCAGATTGCGTAGAAATACTAGTCAGGGCCAACCGTTTACGAGACCTCGTAATCGGACATACAGCTACTAAAAAATTTAAAAAGGATTTGCATTTCATATTTATATAATTAAGCCCCCCTGCAAGGTTCGAATCCTGCCTCGGGCATGGATGTGTGTGATGTCCTTACGCTAGTTAGGTTTAAGTAGTTCTAAGTTCTAGGGGACTGATGACCTCAGATGTTAAGTCCCATAGTGCTCAGAGCCATTTGAACCATTTTTGAATCCTGCACAGGTCTCCATAAATCCGTAACAGTATTAGGGTTTTAAGATCTCTTCTGACCAAAACATTGCCAGGTATCCCAGGTATGCTTAATAATGTTCATGTCTGGGGAGTTTGGTGGCCAGCGGAAGTGTTTAAACTCAGAAGAGTGTACCTGAAGCCACTCTGTAAAAATTCTGGACGTGTGGTGTGTCGCATAGGCCTACACGCCCCACACAATTACAGATCCTCCACCAAACTGAACCGTCCCCTGCTGACATGAAAAGTCCATGGATTAATGAGGTTGTCTCCATTCCGTATAAGTCCATTCGATCCATACAATTTGAAACGTGACTCTTCCGACCAGGGAATCTGTTTCTGTTCATCAAAACCCAATATTGGTGTTGACGGGCCTAGGCGAGGAGTAAAGCTATGTGCCCTACAGTCATCAAATGTAAGCGAGTGGGCCTTCGATTCCGCAAGACCACATCCATGATACTTCGCTGAATGGTTCGCACGTTGACACTTGTTGATGGCCCTGCATTGAAATCTGCAGCAGTTTTTGGAAGGGTTGTACTTCTGCCACGTTGAATGATTCTCTTCGGTCGTCGTTGGTCTCACATGTGCAGCATATTTATCCGGCGGCAGCGATGTCGGACATTTGATGTTTTACCTGATTCCTGATAATCATGGTGCACTATTGAATGTTCATACGAAAAAATCCCCATTTCATCGCTACCTCGGAGATACTGTGTCTCATAGCCCGTGTGCCGACGATAATCGCACGTTCAAACTGACATAAATCTTGATAATCTGCCATTGGAGGAGTAGTAACCGAGCTAACAACTCAACCCGACACTTGTTATATAGGCGGTGCCGTCGGCAGCGCCGTATGCTGCCTGTTTACGTATCTCTGAGTTTAAATAGACATGCATATCCCAGTTTCCTTGGCGCTTAGTGTATTTGTGTCGTTTATTTAGAATTTTCCAGCCACCCAGGTGACGAAATCTTATTTCCCTTTCTTCCTGTTGTCTTCCAGAAAATGCAAGTCCTATAATGCCTATTGCCATTTTTCCTTCAGTTAATTTTTAACAGTACTCTGTGTTATTCTGTTGTCGATTATTTAGTTAAACGGAGCAAATAAATGTAATTGGTCGAGGATCTTAACTTAAATTTTGAGATCCCAAATTCCTACAACTTCTCCATGTTTAAGCAACTCTTAAATACAACCAGCTGCATTTTTAAAATGTTGCTTCAGTGTGATGTATTTCCATTGTGTGCAGAGGCCAAGCATTAGATTAAAGCATATGAGAAACGCAGAGGCGCTCGCATATTTTATAGCAGCATTAATTTTTACGCAACTATTCAGCCTTACTGGGACCTATTCCAGTTACTTTGCTATTACACTACTGGCCATTAAAATTGCTACACCACGAAGATGACGTGCTACAGACGCGAAATTTAACCGACAGGAAGAAGATGCTATGATATGCAAATGATGAGCTTTTCAGAGCATTCACACAAGGTTGGCGCCGGTGGCGACACCTGCAACGTTCTGACATGAGGAAAGTTTCCAACCGATTTCTCATACACAAACAGCAGTTGACCGGCGTTGCCTGGTGAAACGTCTCGTGTAAGGAGGAAAAATGCGTACCATCACGTTCCCGACTTTGATAAGGGTCGGATTGCAGCCTATCGCGATTGCGGTTTATCGTATCGCGACATTGCTGCTCGCGTTGGTCCAGATCTAATGACTGATAGCAGAATATGGAATCGGTGGGTTCAGGAGGGTAATACGGAACGATGTGCTGGATCCCAACGGCCTCGTATGTTACAGGTCCTGTACGGGCCTATCTGGATACAGAAAATGTTCGACTGCTGCCCTGGCCAATACTTTCTCCAGATCTCTCACCAATTGAAAACGTCTGGTCAATGGTGGCCGAGCAACTGTCTTGTCACAATACGCCAGTCACTACTCTTTATGAACTGTGGAATCGTGTTCAAACTGCATGGGCAACTGTACCTGTACACGCCATCCAAGGTCTGTTTGACTCAATGCCGTTATTACGGACAGAGGTGGTTGTTTTGGGTACTGATTTCTCATGATCTATGCAGCCAAATTGCGTGACAATGTAATCACATGTCAGTTCTAGTATAATATATTTGTCCAATGAATACCCGTTTATCATCTGCATTTCTTCTTGGTGTAGCAATTTTTATGGCCAGTAGTGTACTTACGCTAATTGTGCGATGTGATCTGTGACGTAACGTTTACCTACTTTCCATTTCATTTCTGTATCGACTTAATAATACCTAGATATGTGTTTCGTTTCACTGGTGGTGGATCCACATAACTTGCTTCATTCTGTGACAAGCACTTAGTTTTTCATTGAGTAACCCCTTCCAGGAATTAACGAGGTATTTTTAATTGTCAGCCTTTTTCTTGGACCGACCTACAGACAGACACTTTATTTTTAAAGCATATTATAAGAGGGAGGGGCAGACACTTTCAAAGAGCACTAACAGCCGTTGAAGAACTATTACGCTTGAAATCATTTATATTAATTAATTATAAGATAACAAGAAAGTTATGACTCCGTCCTGAAATATTTGTTTTGCGCACGAAAAAAAAGTGTTGGAACCTTGCAAATTATAGTTGCGAGTATGCAGCAGGTAAAGTGAATTCCGCGTAGGAAATAATTGTGTGGCATTGCGTGTTTAGAGAATTGTTCGTAACATCTAAATCTGTGGCCTCGCTGTTGCCACTATTCAATTCCGCCTTTCGCTGCACTGCGAAACGCAACGGTCAGCCTGTCGTATTTAATGAAGATTATTCCATCTTCAGCAGCGCACAGACAGTGGAGCAAAACGTACGAGGGTCTCTCGGCGATAAAGCGCGTTGTTAACGACGAAAAGTCGTGCACAAATATAAAACAGAAACAAACCAAAAAATAAAAAATAAAGCGTGGATTTAACGCGGCCCAGCCACCGCTGCGAGCGGCAGTCGGCTTGTGCACACGTGTATGTGATTGTGAGTGTGTGTGTGTGTGTGTGTGTGTGAGTGTGCGTGCGCACGCGCACGCGCGTGGCCACATGCTCACAAACTGCTGGCCCGCAGAGCTAGTCACGCGTTTGCGGGAGCCGGGGTTTCGGGAGGTTTATTGCCGGTCGCGCCAAAAAACGGGCACCGCGTGCGCCGAGCGCCGGAGATTACAATAGCTGCACGGCGCGGCGTGAGTTCTGGGGCTGCTGCCTGATCCCAGCCATTGTTCTGCGTGCGGGGGACACAGGCTGCCTGAACGACCGCCAGGACGTCTGTGACGCGCGCACCGTTTTCTGCCTCCCTCCCTAGCGGACTAGGCCGATAGCCCGACCTGCACTGGCTGGCTGCACCACTTCTGAAGCTGCATCTACATTACCACTGCACTCTACAAGCCACCTTTCGGTGTGTGACGGAGGGTACTCTGTGTGTTACTGTCACTTACCTCTTAGACGGAGTCCGTGCGTTCGCAGATCTGTAGAACGGGCTAGAAAGAGGGAAGAGTGGAAATACATGCCACATTTGTCCTCCGGTGAGTGGTTCGTGTTGTGTCTAGACAAGACAGCCTAGACACAATGAGAGGAAGCTGAAAGGCACGCGCTAAGCTAAAGCAGGATGGCGTGAGGTCTGAAACAGGATACGTAATGAATGCTACGAAGAAAAGTACGTAGCTTCTGGAATACTTAACTTTAATCCATCCTTTTGGTACATCTGGAGATTGTGGCGATACAAGTGAGACTCTTTAGATACATGCAATGTTACTAATGGCGCCTTGCTAGGTCGTAGCCATTGACTTAGCTGAAGGCTATTCTAACTATCTGCTCTGCAAAGGAGCAATGCTTCGTCCATGTAGTCGCTAGCAAAGTCGTCCGTACAACTGGGGCGAGTGCTAGTCCGGATCTCGAGACCTGCCTTGTGGTGGCGCTCGGTCTGCGATCACACAGTGGCGACACGCGGGTCCGACATGTACTAATGGACCGCGGCCGATTTAAAGCTACCACCCAGCAAGTGTGGTGTCTGGCGGTGACACCACAGGTCGGAACAGGGAAGTATAGGCGTTGAGGAACGTGGAGGGGTTGTTGTTGTGGTCTTCAGTCCTGAGACTGGTTTGATGCAGCTCTCCATGCTACCCAATCCTGTGCAAGTTTCTTCATCTCCCAGTACCTACTGCAACCTGCATCCTTCTGAATCTGCTTAGTGTATTAATCTCTTGGTCTCCCTCTACGATTTTTACCCTACACACTGCCCTCCAATGCTAAATTTGTGATCCCTTGATGCCTCAGAACATGTCCTACCAACCGGTCCCTTCTTCTCGTCAAGTTGTGCCTGCAGTCTACATATTCCGCCAGTTACTAGATGCAGTACTTTTAGTCTCTTGTGATGTTTCTTTTGAATAGTTAGTGGCTGAGACTTCCATGTTAGTCGGCCATCAAATTTTAGTCCGATTTATATTAATGTCAGTTAACTGGATGGGACGGTCATAAAAGGTACGTTAAAATGTGATGGGATGGGAGGGCGGAAGCTAATGTTATTTAATCCCCCTCACCAAGTTTGGAAAGGGAAGGGGAGGGCTGCGAAACCAGCG
This sequence comes from Schistocerca americana, assembly GCF_021461395.2. Taxonomy (NCBI): domain Eukaryota; kingdom Metazoa; phylum Arthropoda; class Insecta; order Orthoptera; family Acrididae; genus Schistocerca; species Schistocerca americana. The sequence continues at coordinate 328,546,740 of NC_060125.1, forward strand.
GTACAGTATCCTCCTCTTCATCCTACAATTTACAAAAGTTAATAAACAAATGATATAAGGTATTTATACACACAAAAATTTAAAAGGATTTAAAATATAATGAACATATGATCAGAAATATTCAAAGTGGTTTTCTCCGTTTAAAGTTAAAGAGGGAATGAAAGGTGTGAGGTCATGCCAACTCGTCGCTTATGGGGTACGTAAAGGACGCAGCTTTCTCGGATAGCTACACAACAATTCAATAAAATCACATTAACGGTTTTTATTGCAATAAAGTAGATTGACAATACTTAACTTTGGTATACAATGAGTACTCGCAAGCGATGGGCGACGTGCAAATAATCATTGTACTTCGCTAGAGATAATGTCCATACAAGCGATTACTATAAGTCGCAACTCTCAGTATAACGGTTAGGATGACGGCTCTGTCCGTGTCTGCTAGTGCTGGTCTACTACTGTCCATCTTCTAACCGTCCTTCTTCTACTGCTCAGCCGAGGCTGGCAGAAACGGTGTTTATATTCTCTTCGGAAAGAGGCCGCTCCTGCCGTGGCGCGGTCCTGGTCAGCAGGCTATTGGCGGACGTCCTCTCAGACTCTTCCCGTTATCCGTCCTTCGCTCTGGCGGTAACGTCCCCCGGAAAATGACCAGATGGATATGCGTCCATCTCTTGATGCCACGAACCAGATGAGAGCGGTAACTGCTGCGGTGTGGGCGGGTCCACTTCCATTGGTAGGAAGAGAGGAGCCGGAGGAGGAGAAGGTTCCGTCTCCACGGGTCATGCCACCCTCTGGCGAATGCTGTGGCGGCACTGTCCTCTGGATCCGTGAATCTGGGGAAAGAGACACTGAAAGATCAACGTGCACATGAAAGAGGCGAAGTTGATTTTGATGGCGGCGCTGCAAGCCATTTGGACCTGAAATAAGACACACACAAGTGCCAAGTCGACCGATCTCGCCTCGCCCACTGTCTGCTGTCGCTAAAAACCCTGTAAAAGTCAACTTCATGAAGTGATACTTGGGGCCTTCCTTCGGCGCCGCATGCTGAGTAGCATCAAGCAGGTGGAGCAGTGTCCGATGGCGGCGGCCGTGAAACAATTCCGGCGGCGATGGTCCATCTCGTGGGTGCGAACGATATGAGGCGAGAAACAGTTGCAGTGCTTGAACCCTCTGGTACGTGCGGTGAGAAGTTTGGCCATCTGATGCTTCAAGGTTCTGACATAAACTTCCGCATCGCCGTTTGGCTGTTCACCAGTTAGATGCTGTATGCCACTGCGTTCACAGAATGTTTCAAATTCATTTGACGTGAACAGGACACTGCAATTCAAGCTCAAAGAAATCACACTTGTCCAGTCTACTTTTGAGTCTTGTATCAGATAACACACAAAACAAAGCACATAAATTTGCAATATGTTCTTTAGGTGTCACGACAATATCGTCCAAATAGTTTGAGTAATTTGGCACTTGGGCAGTCATTTGTTCCGAATACCGTTGGAAAATGGCCGATATGTCAGCACTGCCATAAGGCAGACGCACATATTTAAACAATCCCAAATGAGTTCACACACTTTTTGAGATTCTTCAGCGAGCGGAATTTGAACATAGACGTCGCACAAATCTATTTTTGAAAAGTAGTGTCCAGCGCCTGACCTCCCATGAGATCCTCTGGAAGAGGCAACGGATACGTTTCAATCACAGTTTGTGGCTTAATTGTAGACGTAAAGTCAACGCAGAGGCGAATGCGACCTGAAGGTTTGGGGAGCGAAACGAGTGGTCTTGGCCACTGACTAGCTGATATGGGCGTAATAGCACCGCTATCTTGCAATTTTGTAAATTCAGTCGCGACTTTGTCCTGTAATGCAATGGAAACAGTTCTGGCCCGACAAAATTTCGACCGAGGTTTGCCTTTCAGCGTAATATGTCCAACAAAGTTGTTAGCCTTGTCTAAACCGTAGGAAAAGAGTTGCGGGAATTCTTTAGCAAGCTATCTGCACTGTCTTTTGCATTGCTGCAGACACTGATACCACATTGTCGTGAATGTTAAAGCCTAACAAATGAAAAGAACCAAGGCCAAATATGTTCTCACACTCGCGTGATTGAAGCACTGTAAAAGTCACTGTTCGGATATGTGTGCTTCAGTTGCGGGACTGGATTCGTGATTTCCTCTCAGAGAGGTCACAGTTCGTAGTAATAGACGGAAAGTCATCGAATAAAACAGAAGTAATATCCGGAATTCTCCAAGGAAGTGTTATAGGTGCTCTATTGTTCCTGGTCTATATTAACGACATAGGAGACAATCTGAGCAGCCGTCTTAGATTGTTTGCAGTTGATACTGTCATTTACCGTACTGTAAAATCATCAGATCACCAAAACGAATTGCAAAATGATTTATATATGATATCTGTTTGGTGCGAAAAGTTGCAATTGAACCTGAATGCCGCGCGACCGCTACGGTCGCAGGTTCGAATCCTGCCTCGGGTATGGATGTGTGTGATGTCCTTAGGTTAGTTAGGTTTAAGTAGTTCTACGTTCTAGGGGACTGATGACCTCAGATGTTAAGACCCATACTGCTCAGACCACTGAATAAAGAAAACTGTGAAGTTATTCACATGACTACTATGAGAAATCCGCTAAATTTGGACTACGCGATAACTCACACAAACATGAAGGCTGTAAATTCACCTAAATACTTATGGGTTACAGTTGCAAAGAATCAGAATTGGAACGATCACAAAGATAATGTTGTGGGTAGAGCAAATCAAATACTGTGATTCATTGACAGAATACTTAAAAGGTGCAAGTCTACTAACGAGACTGCTTACACCACGCATGTCCGCCCTGTTCTGGAGTAGTGCTGTGCGATGTGTGATCCGCATCAGGTAGAAATGACAGATGACATCTAAAAAGTTTAAAGAAGGGTACTTCGTTTTGTATTATCGCGAAATAGGTGAGATAGTGCCACAGGAATGATACGTGAATTGTAGTGGCAATCATTGAAACAAAGGCGTTTTTCGTTGCCGTTTTCGTTGCGACGGTATCTTCTCATGAAATTTCAATAACCAGTATTCTCCTCAGATTGCGAAAACATTCTGTTGGCACCCAACTACATAGGGAGAAATGATCATCACGATAAAATAAGAGGAGTCAGGACTCGCACGGAAAAATTTAAGTGCTCGTTTTTCCCGCGCGCCGTTCGACAGTAGAACGGTAGAGAGACAGTTCGAAGGTGGCTCATTGAACCCTGTGCCAGGCACTCTATTGTGAATAGCAGAGTAATCACGTAGATGTAGATATAGATGTGATGTGAGCGATATATGGCAGGAAAACTACACTTTCCGAGAACAGCAGTCTCTTGTCCATTACAAGCTGTCAGTTGCGTGCTAGGTTTAGAGGCGTGGGGGGCCTGACTTGTCATATGTGTGACGATTGATGAACGTGACAGAGGCACCCGTGTCAGATGAAATCTTACGTTTCCCACGCAGAAGAAAATGAACAAAAAGTTTTGTTTGACTGGTGTACCACTAAATAAACTGCAAGATCGCTAGTTGTGCTAATGCCCATTGCAGACTTTGAATATACTGCACTGATGACATGGCCCTTGCGATGAGATTTTTTGTGTGGGCCGAATTCTTATGTTTATTCTGTTGGAAACATGCAGATAGCACATTTTCTTTCCTACCACAAGCGTAACAGTGAGCTTGTCGGGATGGGGCATTCTCGGCGTTTGTGCCGTGAGTAACACTGAGGGAAAAACTAATTCTGTTCGCCTGTGTGGCCGCCTGTTTAGCGGACTGCTTACGCGGCGTGGAGACGTGTTGTTTACTCAGCTTGGCTAGCACAAGCTGCTGCGGAATGGGTTGATCGCGAACAAGGGAGTCAATCCGAGAAATAGCTGGCTGCTCAAATTTAACAGCCGCCAGTGCACCAGAATCCTACTGATCTAGGATCCGCACAACCTGCTGAAACTATGGATCGGACTATTCGAAAATCTGTTCTCTGAATTTGACATCAGGCACATTGTACACGATCTGAATATAAAGCACCACAAGTACATTTGAATTTGCATTTCCTTGTCAAACCATGCAAATCTGTTACCCACTTGCGTCACGTTTGTTCTGACCGTTTCTCCAGTGAAAGAATTGAAACTGAGCTGCTACCACATTGCCGGCCGCGGTGGTCTCGCGGTTCTTGGCGCGCGGTCCGGAACCGTGCCACTGCTACGGTCGCAGGTTCGAGTCCTGCCTCGGGCATGGATGTGTGTGATGTCCTTAGGTTAGTTAGGTTTAAGTAGTTCTAAGTTCTACGGGACTGATGACCACAGCAGTTGAGTCCCATAGTGCTCAGAGCCATTTGAAACATTTTTTTTTTTTTTTTTTTTTGATACCACATTCATTTGTTGGTCTGAAGAGGTAGTTAGCGAGTGTACCACTACGTCACACGTGACTTAGAGAGGTTTTAGGAAACAGCTTCTGAATTAATTGGAACACTGCAAGAGTAGTAGGGAGTTGGCGGTGTCGATACAGAGTGCAATGTTGCCAGATGTATTCAAGATAGAGGCGATAACGTCATCCAGGATGGCGGCCTGCAGACTTGGCAACAGCGTATGACATCATCCAAGATAGCGGCCGTGACGTCAGCTGATGACGCGAGTACCATTATCCAAGATGGAGGCCTTTGGCGGGAAAGAGCCACTTCCCCCTGCAACTTCCCCCTGGCAGGAGTTTGAATGTTGGTAGGAAATTGAATTGTGTACTTCTATAGGTCACCTGTCAGTCCCACGCCCCATTTTCCAGCATTTTGGATGATGGTGCGTTATCCTCTTGGAAAGTGGGCGGGGTAAATTGGATTTTGGAGGGAATGTTGCTCTAACAGCTTACTCCTGCAGCTTAGGGGAGTTAGTATGGTGTTGCACCCACTACAGACTGCTCATGATGTCATTCAGTTCAAATATAATTGGTTTCAATTTGTTTAAATTTCTGTAAATTTGTTTAAATTTGTTGAATTTTGTTGATATTTGTTTAAATTTATTGTCTGCCTTTAGCAGTAGTGACTTAGTGTGGTGTTACCACCACAACGAGTCTGAGATATCAGTGCTTGTTGAGCTTCTGGTGTGGATGGAGCATGTGTTCTACTAATGAGTGTTGGCGTAAACAGGGAAAGTTTTAATAGCTGTGTTACATGTACTCAATCAGCAGAGGAGTTCATCCACAGCTCAATGCATGAAAAATGGAAGCAGGCATTAATGCTAGACCATATGAAGAGGAAGAATACAGTTCTGCAAATATGTGTTTTGCATCTAGATGCATTGAAGATGCATTACACAACACCTGGATGTGGGAGAGCAAGGTTCGCTTAGTGTACTATATTTATTTTGGTCGGGGAACTGACGCAACTATCGATCCTAATTGTGTTATTAATCACAAAGATCGATCCTAATTACGAAACTATACTCATAGTTCTGCACAAGGGCAGCATAAAATCGCAACTGACGATACCATACAACTGAAGTTATCCTGCTGGGAAAAAGTTTCGCAATACCACTCTCAAATGACGCAAATATCGATCCCAATTCCGTAATCAATCATAAATATCGGGCCTAATTACAAAACTATATGCATAGTGCTACACATGGACATCAAAATAGCGCAATACGCTGCAAAAACTGACGATAGCATACAACTGGTGTTATGCTGCTGGGAAAAAAATTTCGCAGTACCGCTCGAAACCAGCGACAGAAACACTCAAATTCTACCCTACACCTACTTGCTGGCGGGAAAATGGTTTAGGTGTAAGGTACTATCTGTACTCTTTTTGGTGGGAAATACGTTCAACTGCTAGTGTTGGACAGAGGGGAGTTTAAAAAGTGTATTGCCTGTTAGCGTACAGTATCTATCGTTGTTTGGCGTCAGAGTTCGCTACAGACGCCTACTAAAAATCACCCTACAGCCCAGCTAACCGAAGCCAGTACACGCTATCACAGCTGATGGAAAAACTGCATCGTCATTGTAATTACACTTCGAAATTGTTCTGAAAAGCCCCGCACTGGTATTAAATGGGGGAAATCGTCGCCCCAAAATACTGCAGAGGAGGTGGTAGTTGAACATGTATTGTCCTCGATGTACAATCAGAAACCACCGAAAATCGAGGCACTCTCCCCCCTCCCTCAAACCACCTACAGGGAGGAAGGCCACAGCCAGCAGCTCCGCGACACGTGCTGGCCAGTAGCCGCCTTGAGACGATGGTCCTTCGCCTACACAAAAGTAGCTATAGTTAACTAAGCAATTGATAAAAGAAAACATCTTCGTCGTGTAAAGTATAGTGACATCGTCACCTCTAATGGTTACGGGGTGCACCTACGGCGGCGAGCTGTCACAAACTCCAATAGGCCTCTCGTTCTCGGATGAAAAACACTTTTGTTTGACGTCACGTAGGACACTGCGGAAGGGACCGGGGGAAGCCATGGTCTCGTAGAGAAGTCACCCGCCGTTCTGCGCTGGACTATTTAACGTCAACTCGACTCCTATACTAAAGCAACTATTAAAAAAAGTCAAAAAACCATTCACGATGGTAATAAATGCCCTCTTTCCATGAAAATGGACAAAGTCCATTTTCATTAGGTTTTATGAGCAAAATCGGTATAGTATTTTACGTTCGACTGCACTCCCATCGGCCGGCCGCGATGGACGAGCAGTTCTAGACGCTTCAGTCCGGAACCATGTTGCTGCTGCGGTCGCAGGTTCGAATCCTGCCTCGGACATGGATGTGTATGATGTAGTTTGGTCAGTTAGGTTTAAGTAGTTCTAAGTTCTAGGGGACTGATGACCTCAGATGTTAAATCCCATAGGGCTTTGCACTCGCATCTCATTATTTTGTGACGTCCAGCGAAGTGTACCGCCACTGATCACAAATGATCAGCAGAGCCAAAGCCAACCTACGTAAAATCAGGAAAAGAAACTTCGACGATTTTGATGCGAAAACTACCGATCACCACAGAATGTCCTCCTTATTTCGAAATTAAATTGATCATGAGAGTCGCTCTGCATGGCGAGTAATTTCTTTTTCTGTACTCGGATTACACTCATCAGGTAGGTCAATGGGACTCCGTGGACGGAACACGACGTTCTTTTCGAGGAACACTATTGAGAAATGACGTCTGAAGCTGACCTCAGAAGGATTCTACAGCCCACAACATACATTTCCCCTAAGGACCATGCTATTAAAAACACGATCTTTGCGACCACGTCACCGTCATCGTGCATAAAGAGCGGTCTTGAGTCTACAGGTACACACACAAGCCGATGATACTGTTACGCTTTCCGGTAGAAATGCTATGAGCGATTTTGAATCAAGTCTATCCGTTCAACCACTTACTTGTGTAAGATCCTGTAGAGGCATCTTTTAATGATTACAGCCACTCGTCAATGATATTCGTAGCACTCTCATACCTCGAAATGAGTCACCTTTTTCAAACCTGTCTGCTAGGGATCCCATGGGACCGAACCTCCTGCGCTGTTTCTAGACAGTCCCTCTGCATCTTGTTACTATACCTGAGTCTATGCCCCCGCCATCCGTGCTGCTTAGTCTATGTGATCGCCCCAACTTAAATCTGACCTGTACGGAATTCGGAAAGCGCTATATCTAAGACCTTCTTCATCCTGCAGGGAAATAGGATGAGCTGAGTTAACGCGACAGGAGCACGTGCAGAAATGGGATCATGATGTCGTATCTCCACCTGCCGTGTACAGTGTGTAAGACCAGCTCCTAATGAAGCTTTCCCTTGCAACATCAGGTAGTAGGAAAGACGGAACAAGCAGTTACGTTGGTGTTTGTTATTGGGAAAATTAGGAAGACTACACATCATACATGGCATGGAGGAAGGTCGAAGATTTTGCGACACATCTCCAAACTACATACAGCTGGTCTGAAGGAGTCTGTGTCTATAAGGGTGCATTCATGTCTATCACACAAACGTATGTGACAATTCTATTAAACATACAGGGTTTATTGAAGCAGGTGGTTCGTGGTCGAAGTCGCTTCCACAGACTAGTGTTAAGTTTCATCACCAGTGCTGTGGGATGACCATATCCAACAGACTATAAAGGGTTCCTGTATTGTTCATTCATAGGCAGTTTATACATTCCTTTTTGGTTGTAACACATCCAGTGTACACCACCATACACTTTGTTTTTTTTACCATGACTGAGAGCCCCGTGACAGCTGCTGCTAAACTGACATTATACGTTTCGATCCTCTGGCTCTCACAGAAAACTGAACATCACATGGCATGAACTGTACAGCTGCCACACCACAGGCTGGTAGAAATAAAACACAGATGCGATGTTTCTCATTGACGAAAATGTGGAAGACATCAAAACATATGGAAAGTGGAAGGGTCTGCATTATTACACAGCGCTTCCAACAACTATTTGAAGATTTTTACATCTTCCCATCAAAAGGGCAGCGGATGCCTCGGTAATCCGTTTCGAAAAGCATTGTTCCTTCATTTTGCAGTGGATGAGTCTGGAGGAGAAGTGAGTGAATCAAATGGAGACTGAGGAGAGAGGAGAGTCCTGATGTGGAATGGAAATAGATGGGAAAAACTATAGCTGGGGGAATAGATATATGTCGGAGCAGGAGAGGGTGTCAGTTGAATTAGCGTTGGGTAAAATATTGAGTCTGTATAGATTTAGGGACAGTGGTACATGCTAGTGAAGGTGCTGCAGGATACCGTGGTTGGTGATCAGAGAGGAGACAATGGCATTATGGGAAGCCAGATTCCACGTAGTATAGATGATGTGGATGTATCTGACGTAGGTGATGAGAGGTCGGAATGTGATGAGATGGTGGAGCATTCGTGTGGGCGATAGCAAACAGATGCAGAGAGCGAGACGCCGGGCATGGCATTCGAATGTTTGGAGGGACGTACAGACCTCTGATAGGACGGGGATCTAGGCAACATTTACACAGCAGGTAATTAGTTGATTCAGGTTTTGAAGGTGTATAGAATACTGGAGGGCTGAAATGCCCCAGTTCGACCTGTTAGTAATTATAGTCCATTGTGGGCTTCCTGCTGGATGGTTAGTAGGTGAGGTTTCCACGTTAGTCGACCACCGAGGGTTAGTGCAGGATATTTTAGTGTATTAGTTATCTGAATTAGATGCTGCTCGTAGATTGTAGAGTGTCATGGAGACACTAGGTGCAGGTGGTTCGTTCTATAATTATTGCCTGGATTTAGGAAAAGTTGGTCCTGAGGAGCCATTGCTTACATTAGGAGGTAAAGTGATTGAGGTGGATTTGGAGGGTTGGAAGCACCGTTTAGTGGTACCTCTAAATATGGCTACCTGTGGACGTGGTGGTAACGAGCACAAACTACTTATACAACGGAAGTTAGTGCACAATACGAATTATATTTGGTATTACTGTAAAATTAGGTTAAAATTTACTTACACAGATGTGAATTCCCTGTGTAAAATGATAAAATGCAACCCTCAACCGGGTCTTGTTGGCTGCGCCAGCTTAAACTCCATTACAATGCATTATTTCACATTTTAGCACATGATATTATCAAAATCGGAAAATAAATAGCATACATCTCACCGAATTAACTGCATGATTCGTCGTCAGAAATATATAAAAAATAACTTAAAACAGAGAAATAAGCAGTTTCTCCAATGGAAGCCTTATATTACGTGTGTGAAGGAGTAAAGAGCCAGCGAAACAGCAAAAAGGGCATGACTCAGTCACGAAATTGCTACAATACACGTACGGAGCGAAGCACTGAGCCCTCCTAACTTACTGTCTGTCGGCTCGATTAGCGATTTTATGTAATACTCCAACAATCAATGAAACCATATCGTGTAACCGTTGTCTATGAAGTGTAAAATGGGATCCAATATTATAGATAACAAAAAAATATTAACCTATAGATACAAATATGGACACAATATAAGGAAATAAAATTGTCTCTAATATCTGGGAAGCACCTACCACTTATATCAGGAGAGTGTATTATAATTGTTACCAATGTGTCCTAACCTTTTCGAGGCAGGAAGGTCCCTTACGGAAAGTTACATCTTATACAATTTGACAGGTGGAAGATCCATTGAAAGCACGAGGGGAAACAGGTCAAAATTGTAGCTGTTCAAAAATTGTATAAAAATTGTCTTAACACGTCCATGTTTCAACGCTGTTCGTTTAAAATCATTTCTCGGTGTTTAAAGGAAGGGCTATAAATCTCTACCTCTTCTAAAATATTCATGAGACGGCCTTTTCTACTTGACGTAATACTAATTGAGTACCTGGCAGTGCCTGGGTATGTATTTATTCTCTCTGTCCATCTCCACCAACCCATCTCCATGTTTAATTTCCCCATCTCCAAATCCTTTGCCATCTCCTCCTGCCCCTCATACTGTCCATCTGCTCCTTTCGCTGTCAACCAGCTGCCCCTCTATCCATTTGCTCCATTCGCCTTTCTCCATCTTCTCCTCCCTCCACTAACTCCGTGCCTCCTTCCCTGTCTCTCTCCCCATCTCCTCCTTTCCACATCCCAACTTCTCACCCTGTGTTTATCTCCTCCTCTCCCTTTCTCTAACCATATACTTTCTCTGTCCACTTAGTCCGTCCCTTGTCTCGTTCATTTCCACCTTCCCCATCTCTCGGACTGTCTCTTCTTCCCCCTGTCTCTGATCTCCTCCTCTTCCCTCTCTCTATCTACACCACTCCCCTCTTTCTGTCTATTTCTTCCCCTATATCTGTCAACCTCCTCCTGTCGTGCCTATCGCCTCCTTCCTCCAGTCTATTTGCCCATCTCCTTGTCCTTCCTACTTTCTCCATATTATCATACTCATCTGAATAGGAGTTTGGTGCTTCTTACCCCTAAATTATTTCTCTCCAGATTGTAAAATGGTCCGTGCGTATATGTAGACAAATTTCACATGTATGTCTAGAGAATTTCGGCCGACAGTTGCATTTTGACACAGCTTGATGTTTATGAAGTTGTTGTCTTCTTAAGTACTTACTGTACGATAATACATATTTTCAGTTACATCAATTGCGATATGTGCCTAATGTCTACTAAAAGTGTTGTGAAAAGAGGTACACAATGAAGAGAGCTTCCTGACGTATGTCTAGTACAATGATACTTTTTATGGATATATTAGGTGGCATACACTGAGGTGAAATAAGTCATTGTACCTCCCAATTTCGTGTCGTACTTCCTTTTCCCCGGAATAGTGCAGCATCTCTACGGGTTATGGACACAAGACGATGGAAGTCCTCTGCGGAAATATTCAGTCATGCTGTCTCCGTAGCCGTCCATAATTGCGGTATCTTTGAAGGTGCAGGACTTTTTGCATGAACTGACATCTCGATTATGCCCCATAAATGTTCGATGGGATCTCGGTGACCAAATAATTAGCCGAACTCCCCAGAATGTTTTTCAAACCATTGGCTAACAATTGTGGCCCGGTCACATGACGCATAGTCATCCATAAAAAGGCTGCATTTGGTCCCCAAGTAGATGAGCACAGCATTTACAGTCAGTGAACGGTTCATTTGGACCAGAGGACCCAATTCATTCCAAGAAAATACAGCCTACACCATTTTGGTATCACCACCAGCTTGCACAGTGCCTTGTTGACAACCTCGGTCCATGGCTTCATGAGGTCTACGCGACCCTACCATCAGCTCTTATCAACTGAAATCGGGACTTACCTGCCAGAGCCACGGTTTTCCAGTCATCTAGGATCCAACCGATTTTTTCATGAGGCCAGGTGCAGCTCTGCAGGCGAAGTCGTGCTGTTAGCAAAGGCACAGTAGTTAACTCTGAATATCGCCGCACTGCCCTAACAGATACGTCTATCGTACGTCCCACTCGTACATCCCATTCTGACTTCTGCGATTATTTCACGCACGTCTGTTAGCACTGACAACTTCACGCAAACACCCCTGCTGTCAGCAGTTAAGTGAAGGTCCTGATCTACTGCGTTGCAGTGGTAAAATTTGGTATTTTCGGTACACTCCTGATACTGTGGCTCTCTGAATATCGAATTCTCTAGTGATTTCCTAAATGGAATGTCCCGTATGTCTTGCTCGAAATATCATTTCGGGTTCAGAGTCTATGACTTCCAATTGTGTGGGCATAATCATGTCGGAAACCTTTTCACATAATTCACCTGACTACAAATGACAGTTTCGCCAATGCACTGCCCTTTTATACATAGTGTACGCGATACTACCGCCATCTGTATAATGTGCGTATTGATTTCACGTGACTTGCGTCACCTCAGTGTATTTGGATCCTGTCGGAGAAATGGATTGCGAACAGGATTAGTACCATGATGCGGCAGTTTTTCTAGCACCTCAGTACTTGACTTCATATCTTCTGAACGATGTGTCGCACAATGACATACTTTAGTAGTTACATTCACCGGCAGATCTGGACACTGTCCGCAAAAATTGTTGCGAGTATAGTTAGTAGCAACGCAGTAATAACCTTAAAAATCTTCCATGGTACGGTTTTTCAAGCATCTCAGTGTTTACATCATATCTCCAGAACTAACTGTCGTATAATGATGTAATTTTTCCGATATCTTCAGTGGTATGTGTGAATACTGTCTGAAAATATATCGCGAATACATTTTCTACTAATGAAGGCTTCATTTGGCCGTCTTACTGCATGAATAGCGCAAATGTAGTAATTAATAAATATTTTTCTCCTTTCATCACTTTGTGGCGGTCGTCAGCGAGGAAAAGCTTGGTGTAGATTTGATATTGTGTGTAAAGTTTTTTGCAAGTGTCTAAATGCACTCATTATCAAGTATTACAGGACTAAAATATGGGTATTCTCGCGACGTGGGGTATAATGCTTTTTCACATCCATCCCCCCCCCCCCCTTTTGACCCGTGGGTGGTGATTCTTTCCAGACAGTAAATGGCATGTGTATCATACATGCATACGTATATACATCCATTTTCATAATTTTTACCGGTATGCAGGGTGCCGTTAGTGTCTTTGAAGAGATGTCTTTTACTTTTCAGGTGAGGCTAAAATGATAAAGCGTTGCTATCGTTAGGACGAATGCATTCCCTGAGTCTCGTGTTAAACTGTTTGCCTCTTTGCCGCATGTAGAAATTTTCACACGTTCACAATTGATTTTCTAAATTCCCGATTGGGTAAACAGGCTACTATTATGTGGGTGTGCAGGATTAGCTTGCCTAAAGATTTACTGGATCGCAATCTGATATACACTGCCGTATTATGGCACAGACGAGCTATTGTATCAGATATTTTGCCGTAGTATGTGACTACAGCGAATCGTGGTTTTTCTTTGCTGTCTGATTTGCTATAAAGCGTACTTTCTGTATTTGAACGCTTCCTTTTGTGATCATGTTTCTTCCTTTGGACCAGATGGTTGATTATATGGATTTCATAACCGTTCGCAGCAACAGCAACGTAGCTCAATACTGACAATTCCTTATTTAATCTTTTGCAGCTTGAAGGGCACTTTCAGGACTAGCAATCACTGATTTAAACTAGTACCTCTTATGTGACTCCGGGTGGCATAAGAAGCTATCGATAACCGAATCTGTTGTTTTTGGTATCCGAAAAACGATAAAGTACTGAGTACTTACTGTTAGTGGTGCTCAGATCGAGAAAATTAATACTGGATGGCTGCTCTACTTCAGCTGCAAATGTTATCTTAGTTAGCAAAATACTTAGTTGATCAAGCATGGTTTATATTTCATAGGTGCTTCCCTTGAATGCGACTAGCGTGTTGCCTACATATCTTTAGTAGTAAATCGTGTTTTCAGTTATTCATAAGAAAATTTGTTCTTAGGGTGATACTGAAAAATATCTGCTATTGTATCAACTATACAATTGGCCATGGTAATAATTTCAGTTTGAGAATGCACCTCGTCATTTTATAAAAATGTCGTAAATGATAAGATCGGTTGTAGCAATTTTATAATTTGGTCTGTCTCTGCAAAATAAATAGCTTAACCTCCGTAGGTACATCATTATAAACTTCCAGGTTTCACTTCGTAAAATTAATAACTGGTTCTTATCCACTCAAGACTTACGTATTGCGTTCGTGTAGGTTGCGTAGTTTCTGTTGTGCTGCTAGATCGGACCACACTCCGCTTACAGTTCCACTTACGATGTTTTTAAGATGCTAATCAGTAGAGTGGCTGCCCACTTTCTCCTGTTCCGGATGGTTTTCTCTGCGATTCTTTTGAATTGCCGCCGTATTCACCGACTGAAACAGTTCCCCTGCCTATTTCGGCGTCCGTTTGTTAGAGGCATTTCGCGCGGTGCTAACGCGTGGCGCTGTCGACGCTCGGCCTGGTCACGAACCATCAAATGCCGCCTGGGAGGCTTTCCGTCAGTGGCTTGCCGTCAGTGGTCGCAATAACAGCGATGTCCAGTGGCTCTGCGGCGGCGATGTTGACTTTGGCGTTTGCCGCATTCCTGGCTCCCCAAGACGTCATAAATCTTTGGAATATAGTTTGGTAATTATTTTATTGTGTATACCGCTTAGCCTCCGTCGCTTGATAGGTTAGTTTACAGGTCACAGTGGAGATACAGGGCAAAACAGTCCGTTGTTGATCGATGCTGTCCTTGTGAGTGTTCGCTCGTGAGCTCGCAGTTCGTCACACCAATGGTGGCGAAGTGGTTAGTGGTGGTTGTAATTCAATGAGTTACAACACGGTCACCCTCTGCATCCATTTACAAGACGATAAAGCATACTGAAGGGAAAAATAACTTCCTTTTACGTTGCTCCTCTGTTGTGTTACAGTACGATCTGATTATAATAACAGGGTTAGTTGATGTTTAAATGCTTTTGCTTATGAAATAGTTGATTAACGCGTGGTTCACGTAGCTGAGCTGTGGAGCCGAGTGTTATAACGTTGTGAATACCTAAAGGTTAAAACCTAAAAGCTAAAACAGCTTTCCACTCGACGCTCTGGATCTGGTCTTTTCTGTATCTTATTATGTTAGTAAATGTCTCAGATTATAATCACATGATCTAGATTTGTTTTGAAGACAGCAGACATTGTAGCGTCTAGGAATTGCTGAAAGTTTGAATTATATCGTCGAATGCCCGCCCGGCTAACCGCGCGGTCTGACGCGCTACTTTCCGAGCGGAAAGGCGAGCCGGTTACCGGCACGAATCCGCCTGGCGGAATAGTGTCGAGGTCCGGTGTGGCGGCCAGTTTGTGGATGGTTTCCAGGGCGGTTTTCCATCTGCTTCGGCGAATGTGAGATGGTTCCTCCTATTGCGCCTCAGCTATGCTGTCGGCAATTGCTGCGCAAACACTGTCCTCACGTACGCGTACACGCGTACACCATAATTACTCTACCACGAAATATCTGAAGCTACACTCGTCTGGTTGGTACGACACGTCCTCGGGGGTGGGGAGGGGGGAGGCGTGGGGTCCACCGGGGGCCGCCGAACCCCGCACAATAACCCTGGGTTAGGTGTGGGGCGGCGGTGGGGTGAGTGGACTGCTGTAGCCTGTTGTGGGATTGTGAACCACTGAGGGCTACAGCGGGGACGAAGCCTATCCGTTATTTCTATGTCCTCGGTTCAATACACAGTACTCAATGTCGTCGAATGGTCAGAAGATTTCTGGAGTGAAGTCGTGCTTTGAAGTGAGTGAGGGTCTAGCCGTGGCTCTGAGCACTATGGGACTCAACTGCTGAGGTCATTAGTCCCCTAGAACTTAGAACTAGTTAAACCTAACTAACCTAAGGACATCACAAACATCCATGCCCGAGGCAGGATTCGAACCTGCGACCGTAGCGGTCTTGCGGTTCCAGACTGCAGCGCCTTTAACCGCACGGCCACTTCGGCCGGCGGTCTAGCCGTGACTGACTGGCAACCGTCCTGTTTCTTTGCCTTCAATGAATCTGGAGTCGTATAATTGTTCCATATCTTGTGGTGGTTATTCTATTTTATCGAAAGTAGCTACAATAATCATTGGTTAAACAAGTAGTGGTGCAGCAGCAACGTGTGTTGCTGGTTTCACCGTAATTATTGTTCTGGGTACGGTCGCACTGAAGGGTGTTTAACCCACACCAAGTCGTAGTTGTGGTTTCGCTACGAAGTTTTTCTCAACGGAGTCGTTTGTTCCAGCTCTACAAAAGCTACCATTGGGCGAGATTATCAATGGAGTAGAGCAAGCGGTTTAGTATCTTGCTGAAGAAGTGGCAGATGAGGTAAGACTTACTACTAGCCGGATTTTAGCGCCAACAAAGCCCCCTAAGCTGAGCGGAAGCATCAGCATTTAAATCGTTGGAGTACACTGAAGAGTTGGTTGTCTTACCAGGTATGGGGAATGCTAGTGTTATCCTCTGTGTTATGGATTATCACAAGAAAATTGGTCTAATATTGGAGAATAGTACATACAGAATTCTCAAAAGGATCCCACACCGGCACTTTGAAAAAGACGAGGGAGCTTGTAACAACAACGCTGTACTATTGTACATATAATAATTTTTTCTTCTGATTTTCGATAAATTAGTGTAATCGATGTTCTGATTTCATTTCGTTTTTGTTTCATGCCATTATGTTAAAGAAACTGTAAACAATTTTCGATATGAATATTAATGTTTATGTCAAATTCCAAGCAATATTATAACAGAATTGAAATGTAAGAAACGTTGAAACTATTGTAAGATGTTAAAATTGTAATTGTGCGTCTGGTCCATACATAGGCAATGTATTAGGATATGTAGAATGCAAAACCTTGGGTGAATACCCTGTCTGTAGGGGAGCGGTAAAAGGTGGATGGCAGGCGAGCGCGGGAAAATGCACACGGGCACTGCACGGCATAACGGGCTCAGCAGTAGTAGCCGGAGTTGGGCATTGGTCTGAGCAACACGTCCTTGATCGAGGAGGCTCTCCTGGAAGACGTAGTTTCATTGAGCCTCGGATATGCCGTTCCGACGCCTATACAGCATGGCAAAATTCCATACGCACTAAATGGCAAAGTATTACGACGCTATGAAGAAGTAAAGTGCCGATACATCAAGAGCCATTGCTGTGGTTGTATGTGTGCTCTGTGTCTCGCCATCTCGCCGCCCGCCAACCGCCACATCGATACAAACAGGTTGAAACTTTTAGTGCTGTATTCGTGTGGACCAGTGTTACTTTTGTTCCATACTGTTCAATAACAACTTAAATTTTACCAGAACTGTCCTATCATTTAATTATCCTCACAACTAACCTAGACAGGGTCCTTTCCAAATGTTGTGCAATCCGAGTGTCCCGAAATGAAGAATTAAAGTTTATGTTAATAATAATTACCGGCAGACCTAGCTATGTTAGAATGATGTTTAAAGAACTTTTTTGTTAATGAACCAATAGACGAATAACAAGATCTGACAAAGTTGGAAGATAATTTTGATATTGATTTAGTAATGAAGCTTAATTATTTCGAGACAGATATAATGGTATTTAAATGAGCAGGAAATAAGACAAAAAGAGTAGTAAATCATATATTGGAAATCTTGAGGGCATAATTAATTGTTTTAATACAGTGATCATAACAGTTTCAGGGTCCCCCCCCTTTTTTTCTTCATTTGAATTCTGAAGTGTTCTAAACTGATTTGACTAGCAAAGTCAAAGCCAAAATAGAAACCAAAATTTATCAGTGTTTTACCTTTATCAAAATTGACATTGTGTGTGTGTTTCGAAAGTGCTATTTCTAGGGTAACCTATGCCCGATATTAATCAGATCAATAGACAGTACGAAGTTTTGTAGTAAATATTATAGTGTATTGTTATGTATTTATGGTTTATCCATATAAGTACAGAAAGTGAAATTATCAGTGTAGTAGATTTTCTGGTTCTAAAATGTACCATATTATGCAGTGTTATTACGTGTGGTTTCGCATGAACGTACATCAACTTGTACTGGGAAGAAACTCAGTTATTGCCTAATTAGGCTGGCGACCGTATTATTAACAAATTGGTAGCATCTGCTGTGTTGCTTTTTGTCCGTCCTGACGTGTAGTTGTATTTCGGACTTTTTTGACGTATCATTGTTATTACCGAGTGGGTGTAAGTCTGATTTGCCTCCATTTAGGTACACGCGGTCAATATCTATACAAAAATCCTGTCTCGTATGGTAAACCCCACTCACTTACCATAGTATAGGCTTTAATGAGAATTGTGTGCCCCACGCGCACGTTACAAGCTACTTAAGAATTCTGGCTTCTCTGACGAAATTGTGAAGATTTTAAAACCAAGAGCATCGAGACTACCCAGGCTATACTGTCTGCCCAAGATACACAAAGAAGGCGACCCATTAAGACCAATAATTAGTGCTATTGTCACTCCTACATATAGGATGCAAAGTATCCCACTAAACTATTGATACTGATAGTCGGTCGCTGTAGACGTCATATCAAACACTCATAATGTTTGTTAATATCATAAAGTAGATGAGGATCAGCGAGTATCGATTAATGGTTAGCCTTGACGTGGTCTCGCTGTTTACGAAGATACCAGTGGAGGACACATGAAAACTGTTGGCCACTCATTCTCCTCAGAAATTTTGAAATAATTGCGGTACACTTCGAAGACCACTCACTTCTTTACGGTGGACATTGTTAAGAAATGAGTAATAGAACAGCCATGGGTTCGCCACTGTCACCAGGCATAGCTAACTTTTCCGTGTAAGATTCTGAATAACGAGCGTTGGACGGTTCTCCCTTCCAGCCATGTTTCTTCTTCATGTATGTCGACGATACATTTTTTAATCTGGCCGAATGGCAGTGAGGCGCTGTTGCAGCTCGTTGCTTACTTGAATGGTATACATCCTGACATAAGATTTACAGCGGAGGTGGATGCATCTCAGATGAGAGCCATGCTTAACACCTTCGTACACAGAGCCAGAACAAGTTGGGACGTGGACCAGCTCGGTTCCTGTTTTAAGCATCTGAAGAAGGTGTTAAGAAGGTATGTGTATTCTGCCCGTGACGTTAGATCAACGCTGTTGAGAAAACGAAGACGTCGCGCCTTTCAAACAGGTCAAGCTGACCAACATATGGCGCGGCTTCTATTCTGCAATGCAACATCTAGCAAGATAGGTAGAGTCCTAAACATGCAAGGAATCAGTCCTGTCTTCAGGCCACCCATAAAAATGAAAGAAACGTTGCGACTGGTTAAAGACAATTTCGAACTGAGGAGTCCGGGAATTTATACTATGCCTAACAAGAGTCACAATTTGCTTTAGCCACTCTACACGGAAGTTTGCAGATCGTCGTGTCGAGTATCTTCCTCACCTTCTGTATAGGTATTTGTATAAATCAGCGTCGGCAGAGCACAGTCTACTAAATGAGCACAGGATTTTGTTTGAACAAACGAGAGTACTTGCTCAGCATCGGACTTTTGGGTTCTTTGATCAGATAAGCAGTGGAAATAAGACTTCGTGAAAACAACTTCAATAGAGACACCAGCTATGCGCTTAGCAATGTATGGAAGCTTGCATTTGTCGAGAAAAAAATACGTAGGAATACTTCGCGCAGTTCGCCGCCTGATGCGATGGATGGCGCTACAATGAACGCTAGATAGAGAGCGCAAGCAAAATCTATGGACGCGGAGTGCGCCACCTCTGTACGTGCCTCATGACGGAATCCAGCCAGTGGTATACCGTTCTGTGGGCAAACTAAGGAAGCTTGCTAGGTCACGACAGTTAGTTTCAGTACCTGACGAAGACGATGGAGGATATCATCGAAAGATTGCAATTTTATCTGAACTTGTAGCAGCATGTGAATCATGACATTTTTATGCAGCTGTTCCGGTTGATCGATGGAACCAACAACAGACCGGAGCTGTACATGTTGTTGTTGCGGTCTTCAGTCCTGAGACTGGTTTGATGCAGCTTTCCAAGCTACTCTATCCTGCGCAAGCTTCTTCATCTCCCAGTACCTACTTCAAGCTACATCCTTCTGAATCTGTTTAATGTATCCATCTCTTGGTCTCCCTCTACGATTTTTTACCCTCCACGCTGCTCTCTAACACTAAATTGGTGATCCCTTGATGCCTCGGAATATGCCCTACCAACCGATCCAATCTTCTAGACAAGTTGTCCCACAAATTTCTCTTCTCTCCAATTCTATTTAATACCTCCTCATTAGTTATGTGATCTATCCATCTAATCTTCAGCATTCTTCTGTAGCACCACATTTCGGAAGTTTCTATTCTCTTCTTGTCTAAACTATTTATCGTCCATGTTTCACTTCCATACATGGCTACACTCCATACAAATACTTTCAGAAACGACGTCCTGACACTTAAACGTAACTCGATGTTAACATAGGCAGACTTATTACGGCATGAGATAGTTAGTTAAGGCGGCGAGACCGTCCTGTTATTCTAAGCAAACTTGTAGTTCTGTGTGTGGCTGTATTCCCCTGGCGCTATGGAGTATAAATTTTGTAGTTCTATGCTTCCCAAGATTGACAGTGTTACTTCATGGAAAGCAGCGTTACCATGTTCATATTTGCTCCGCTTTTAATAGACAATGAGGTCTATTTGAACAGTGTTTTATTACAGTAGCCTACCTTAGTACCTTCTCAGAGCTTTTCATTTAAGTCTTATTACCAGTTTGCTAAGGCTACCTTGGGAATTTTAGAAGTTACTTCATTATTAGTATGTTATTCTTTTATAATTTGTTTGATATGGTCGTTATTGCAGATTTAATTGACTATTTTTGTGAAACTTATTGCTGTATTATTATTGGCCCATAGCATTCGTAATTCAGGAGGCCGTTCCTTAATTGCACCCGCAAATATAGTGGTTATTAGTTTTAAAGAAGGTTGCACAGTCCAATTAGGTATATATACTAAATTGTTTCGTCAAGGATAAGCTTTCGTTGAGTTGGAGTGCGTTCAAGGACATATTAAAGTGACATTCGTTGTTTTCTTTCATTGTCGCAATGGGAGTCAGAGTCTGTACTAAGCTATCTCCAGGACTATGGTAGTGATTTATCGTAATAGTTTCAGGCTTACCGGGCCAGTTCGTTGGACTTTTGTAGTGTCCGATCCTCCTTAACCAGTATGGTGAAGCTGCCTTCCCGCATCCAGAGCGACAGGGGGACACCCATGGACTAGTCGCCTTCAAGAGCTTTAATCATTCTGTCCGAGCTTTAACATGATAAATCAGAATCAAATTAACCTCGTCAAAATTAACATCCATCCATCATAATATCATATCGTGGTTCAATCCTACACCATAAATTTACCTTGTCTGTTTGCTGTTAATACATGAAAGAGTCATATACGTGACTAATATACACTCCTGGAAATTGAAATAAGAACACCGTGAATTCATTGTCCCAGGAAGGGGAAACTTTATTGACACATTCCTGGGGTCAGATACATCACATGATCACACTGACAGAACAACAGGCACATAGACACAGGCAACAGAGCATGCACAATGTCGGCACTAGTACAGTGTACATCCACCTTTCGCAGCAATGCAGGCTGCTATTCTCCCATGGAGATGATCGTAGAGATGCTGGATGTAGTCCTGTGGAACGGCTTGCCATGCCATTTCCACCTGGCGCCTCAGTTGGACCAGCTTTTGTGCTGGACGTGCAGACCGCGTGAGACGACGCTTCATCCAGTCCCAAACATGCTCAATGGGGGACAGATCCGGAGATCTTGCTGGCCAGGGTAGTTGACTTACACCTTCTAGAGCACGTTGGGTGGCACGGGATACATGCGGACGTGCATTGTCCTGTTGGAACAGCAAGTTCCCTTGCCGGTCTAGGAATGGTAGGACGATGGGTTCGATGACGGTTTGGATGTACCGTGCACTATTCAGTGTCCCCTCGACGATCACCAGTGGTGTACGGCCAGTGTAGGAGATCGCTCCCCACACCATGATGCCGGGTGTTGGCCCTGTGTGCCTCGGTCGTATGCAGTCCTGATTGTGGCGCTCACCTGCACGGCGCCAAACACGCATACGACCATCACTGGCACCAAGGCAGAAGCCACTCTCATCGCTGAAGACGACACGTCTCCATTCGTCCCTCCATTCACGCCTGTCGCGACACCACTGGAGGCGGGCTGCACGATGTTGGGGCGTGAGCGGAAGACGGCCTAACGATGTGCGGGACCGTAGCCCAGCTTCATGGAGGCGGTTGCGAATGGTCCTCGCCGATACCCCAGGAGCAACAGTGTCCCTAATTTGCTGGGAAGTGGCGGTGCGGTCCCCTACGGCACTGCGTAGGATCCTACGGTCTTGGTGTGCATCCGTGCGTCGCTGCGGTCCGGTCCCAGGTCTACGGGCACGTGCACCTTCCGCCGACCACTGGCGACAACATCGATGTACTGTGGAGACCTCACGCCCCACGTGTTGAGCAATTCGGCGGTATGTCCACCCGGCCTCCCGCATGCCCACTATACGCCCTCGCTCAAAGTCCGTCAACTGCACATACGGTTCACGTCCACGCTGTCGCGGCATGCTACCAGTGTTAAAGACTGCGATGGAGCTCCGTATGCCACGGCAAACTGGCTGACACTGACGGCGGCGGTGCACAAATGCTGCGCAGCTAGCGCCATTCGACGGCCAACACCGCGGTTCCTGGTGTGTCCGCTGTGCCGTGCGTGTGATCATTGCTTGTACACCCCTCTCGCAGTGTCCGGAGCAAGTATGGTGGGTCTGACACACCGGTGTCAATGTGTTCTTTTTTCATTTCCAGGAGTGTAGATACCAATCCCACGCCTACCACGGTAGTACAAGTTTATATGCCAGCTAGCTCTGCAGATGACGAAGAGATTGATGAAATGTATGATGAGATATACGGAACTATTCAGATAGTGAAGAAAGACGAAAATTTCATAGTCATGGGTGACTTGAATTCGTTAGTAGGAAAAGGAACAGAAAGAAAAGTAATAGGTGAACATGCAATGGGGGTAAGGAATGAAAGAGGAAGCCGCCTGGTAGAATTAAGCACAGAGCATCACATAATCATAGCTGACACTTGGTTCAGGAATCATGAAAGAAGGTTGTATACATGGAAGAATCCTAGAGATACTGGAAGGTTTCAGATAAATTATATAATGGTCAGCCAGAGATTTAGGAACCAGGTTTTAAATTGTAAGACATTTCCAGGGGCAGATGTGGACTTCTGGTTATCAACTGCAGAATAAAACTGAAGAAACAGCAAAAAGGTGGGAATTTAAGGAGATTGGACCTGGATAAACTGATAGAGCCGGAGGTTGTAGAGAGTTTCAGTGAGAGCATTAGGGAACGATTGACAAGAATGGGGGAAAGAAATACAGTAGAAGAAGAATGGGTAGCTTTGAGAGATGAAATACTGAAGCCAGCATCGGATCAAGTAGGTATAAGGACGAGGGCAAATAGAAATCCTTGGGATATTGGTAAGAGAGAAAATACAAAATGCAGTAAATGAAGCAGGCAAAAAGGAATACCAACGTCTCAAAATTGAGATCGAGAGGAAGTGGAAAATGGCTAAGCAAGTATGGCTAGAGGACATGTAGAGGCGTATATAACTACTTGCATGAATATCAAGAGCTCAGATGGAAACCAAGTTCTAAGCAAAGAAGGGAAAGCAGACACGATGAAGGAGTATATAGAGCGTCTATACAAGGGCGATGTACTTGAGGACTATATTATAGAAATGGAAGAGGATGTAGATGAAGATGAAATGGGAGATACGATACTGCGTGAAGAGTTGACAGAGCACTGAAACACCTACGTCGAAACAAGGCCCCGGCAGTAAACAACATTCCATTAGAGATACTGATAGCATCGGGAGAACCAGCCTTGACAAAACTCTACAATCTGGTGAGCAAGATTTATGAGACAGCCGAAATACCTTCAGACTTCAATAAGAATATAATAATTCTAATCCCAAAGAAAGCAGGTGTTGACAGATGTAAATATTACCGATATATCAGTTTAATAAGCAACGGCTGAAAAATGCTGAATTCTTTACAGACGAATGGAAAAACTGGTAGAAACCGACCTCGGAGAAGATCAGTTTTGATTCCGTAGAAAAGTTGGAACACGTGAGGCAAAACTGACCCTACGACGTATCTTAGGAAATTGATTAAGGTAAGCTAAACCAACGTTTGTAGCATTTCTAGTCATAGAGAAAGCTTTTGAAAATGTTGATTGGAATACTGTCTTTCAAATTCTGAAAGTGACAAGGGTAAAATCAAGGAGCGGAAGGCTGTTTACAATTTGTACCGAAACCAAATGGCCGTTATAAGAGTCGAGGGGCATGAAAGGGAAGCAGTGGTTGGGAATGGAGTGAGACAGGTTTGTAACCTATCCCCCATTTTATTCAATCTATATATTGATCAAGCAGTAAAGGAAACTAAAGAAAAATTCGGAGAAAGAATTAATATCCATGGAAAAGAAATAAAAGCTTTGAGGTTCGGCGATGGCATTGTAAATCTGTCAGTGACAGCAAAGGACGTAGAAGAGCAGCTGAACGGAATGGGCAGTGTCTTGAAAGGACGATATAAGATGAACATCAACAAAAGTAAAACAAGGATAATGGAATGTAGTCGAATGAAATCAGGTGATGCTGAGGGAATTTGATTAGGAACTGAGACACTTGAGTAAATGAGTTTTGCTATTTGGGGAGCAAAATAACTGTTGATGGTCGAAGTAGAGAGGATATAAAATGTAGACTGACAATGGCAAGGAAAGCGTTTCTGAAGAAGAGAAGTTTGTTAACATCGAGTATAAATTTAAGTGTCAGAAAGACATTTCTGAAAGTATTTGTATGGAGTGTAGCCATGTACGGAACTGAAAAATGAAGGATAAATAGTTTCGACAACAAGAGAATAGAAGCTTTCGAAATGTGGTGCTACAGAAGAGTGCTAAAAATCAGATGGATAGATCACGTAATTAATGAGGAGGTATTGAATAGAATTGAGGAGAAGAGAAATTTGTGGCACAACTTGTCTAGAAGGAGGGATCGCATGGTATGATATATTCTGAGGACTCAAGGGATCACCAATTTAGTTTTGGAGGGCAGCGTAGAAGATAAAAATCGTAGAGGGGGACCAAACAGACTCAGAAGAATGTAGGTTGCAGTAGGTACTGGGAGATGAAAAAGCTTGCACAGGATAGAGTAGCAAGGAGGGCTGCATGAAACCAATCTCTGGACTGAAGACCACAACAACAACACCGTGAAGATGACAGAAAAGTCTATTGAAAACCGGTTGCCTTAAATAAATAAATACTTTATGCGATCTTGGCTGTTGAATGATTTTTAACAATGTGGGAATTTCTTTTCAGGTAAGTACACTGAACCGCCAATGATACTGGCATAGTTGCTGGTTATTGGGAGCTCCATCGTTAGGCGGGTGATGGAGCCCCTTAGGGAAATAGCGTACAGGGCTGGAAAGAAATCCAACGTGCACTCGGTTTGTCTGCCGGGGGGCCTCATCCAAGATGTGGAGGCGGCCTTGCCTGCGGCTATCGAGCTTACGGGGTGCAGTCGTCTGCAAGTAGTTGCTCACGTCGCACCAATGATGCCTGTCGCTTGGGTTCAGAGGCGATCCTCAGTTAGTACAGGTGGTTGGCGGATTTGGTGAAGACGGCTGGCCTCGCACGCGAGGTGCAAGCAGAGCTCTCTATTTGCAGCATCGTTACCAGTTTGAATCGGGGTCCTTTGGTTTGGATCCGAGTGGAGGGTCTCAACCAGAGGCTTCGTCGTCTCTGTGACGGTCTTGGCTGCAGATTTCTAGACTTGTTCTATTGGGTGGGGAATTGTAGGACGCCAATAGATAGGTGAGGGGTGCACTACACAAAGGAAGGGGCTACTCGGGTAGCAGGGTACTTGTGGCGTGCACATGGTTTTTTTTTTAGGCTAGGCAGTAGTGCGAGGTGTCCTGATGAGCACTCACCAGTCGACGTGCAGGCAGGGAAATCAGGACGCGCTCAGTGTAAAGACACTTCAGCTATCAAGATATTAGCAGTAAGTTTTCAGAGTGTTCAAAATAAAGTTCCTGAATTTACTGCCCTCCAGGAAGCGTGTCGCGCGCAAATTATTCTCGTGACTGGGACCAGGCTGAACCCTGAGATAGGAAGTTCTGAAATATTTAGTGAGGGTTGGAACGTGTATCGGAAAGACAGATTAGACACCGTGGGAGGTGGTGTTTTCATTGCAGTTGACAAAAATATTGTGTCTACTGAGGTCGAAGTAGGGTGTGATTGTGAAGTTATCTGGACACGCTTAACCGGGCTAGGGGAAATAAAGTTAATTGTGGGGTGTTATTACCGGCCACCAGGTTCCACCGCGACAGTTCTAGAATCATTCAAAGGGAGTCTACATTCTGTATCGCAGAAGTACCCGGATTATACTACATTAGTCGGAGGCGACTTCAACCTACCTAGTATAGACTGGGATGTCTATGGATTCAGTACAGGAGGTACAGACAAGCAGTCGTGTGAATTACTTTTGAACACATTATCCGAAAACTGTCTTGAGCATCTAAATCGACAGCCAACGCGTAATGGTAATATTTTAGATCTGGTAGCCACGAAGAGACCAGACCTTATCGACGGTGTCGGTGTTGAGACAGGGATTAGTGATCATTATGTTGTCATTTACGAAATTTAAAAGGTCGGTCAAAAAGGCTAGGAGAGTATTCTTGCCAGAAAGAGCAGATAAGCAGTTGTTAGCATCCCACTTAGTAAATGAATCGACTTCAATTACTTCCGGTACGATGGACGTGGAAGAATTATGGGCAAATTTTCAACACATTGTAAATCACGCATTGGACAAGTATGTGCCGAAAAAGTGTGTCACGGACGGAAAAGACTCACCGTTGTTTAACAACACAATTCGGAGAATGCTCAGGAAGCAATGGCAGTTGCACTCGCGGTACAAGAAAGATCGGGAGAATGAGGACAGGCAAAAGTTGGTAGAGATTCGTGCTGCTGTAAAAAGAGCGATGCGCGAGGCATTCAACCACTACCACCGTCATACATTAGCAAAAGATCTTGCTGAAAACCCAAGGAAATTCTAGTGTTACGTAAAATCGGTAAGCGGGTCGAAGGCTTCCATCCAGTCTCTCACTGATCAGTCTGGCCTTGGAACTGAAGACAGCAAAACACAAGCTGAAATTTTAAATTTAGCATTTAAGAAATCTTTCAGGCAGAAGGATCGTACAAACATACCGCCGTTTGAGTCTCGTACAGGTTCCGGTATGGAGGACATATTGATAGACATCCCTGGGGTTGTGAGGCAGCTGAATAGGTAGAAAATAAATAAATCGCCAGGTCCTGATGGGATTCCAATTCGATTTTACAGAGAGTACTCTACTGCATTGGCTCTTTACTTATCTTGCATTTATCGCGAATCTCTTGCCCAACGTAAAGTCCCGAGCGACTGGAAAAAAGGGCAGGTGACGCCTGTATATATGAAGGGTGGAAGGACGGATCCTCAAAATTACAGACCAATATCCCTAACATCTGTTTGTTGCAGGATTCTCGAACATACTCTCAGTTCGAATATAATGAATTTCCTTGAGACAGAAGTTGCTGTCCATGCATCAGCACGGCTTTAGAAAGCATCGCTCCTGCGAAACGCAACTCGCCCTTTTTTCACATGATATCTTGCGAACCATGGATGAAGGGTATCAGACGGATGCCATATTCCTTGACTTCCGGAAAGCGTTTGACTCGGTGCCCCACTGCAGACTCCTAACTAAGGTACGAGCATATGGGATTGGTTCCCAAGTATGTGAATGGCTCGAAGACTTCTTAAGTAAAAGAACCCAGTACGTCGTCCTCGATGGTGAGTGTTCATCGGAGGTGAGGGTATCATCTGGAGTGCCCCAGGGAAGTGTGGTAGGTCCGCTGTTGTTTTCTATCTACATAAATGATCTTTTGGATAGGGTCGACAGCAGCGTGCGGCTGTTTGCTGATGATGCTGTGGTATACGGGAAGGTGCCGTCGATGAGTGACTGTAGGATGATACAAGATGACTTGGACAGAATTTGTGATTGGTGTAAAGAATGGCAGCTAACTCTAAATATAGATAAATGTAAATTAATGCAGATGAATAGGAAAAAGAATCCTGTAATGCTTGAATACTCCATCAGTAGTGTAGCGCTTGACACAATCACGTCGATTAAATATTTGGGCGTAACATTGCAGAGCGGTATGAAGTGGGACAAGCATGTAATGGCAGTTGTGGGGATGGCGGATAGTCGTCTTCGGTTCGTTGGTAGAATTTTGGTAAGATGTGGTTCATCTGTGAAGGAGACCGCTCATAAAACACTAATACGACCTATTCTTGAGTACTGCTCGAGCGTTTGGGATCCCTATCAGGTCGGATTCAGGAAGGACATAGAAGCAATTCAGAGGCGGGCTGCTAGATTTGTTACTCGTAGGTTTGATCGTCACGCCGGTGTTACGGAAATGCTTCGGGTGGGAGTATCTAGAGAAAGGAGGCGTTCTTTTCGTGAATCGCTGCTGAGGAAATTTAGAGAACCAGCATTTGAGGCTGACTGCACTACAATTTTACTGCCGCCAACTTATATTTCGTGGAAAGACCAAAAAAGATAAGATAAGAGAGATTGGGGCTCGTACAGACGCATGTAGGCAGACATTTTTCCCTCGGTCTGTTTGGGAGTGGAACAGGAAGAGAAGATGCTAGTTGTGATACGAGGTACCCTCCGCCAGGCACCCGCTCCGTATGGTGGATTCCGGAGTATGTATGTAGATGTAGACGTAGACAGAGATATGTTAACAGGCAGAAGACGGCGCTCTGTGGACTACGCTTATACAAGACAACAAGTGTTTGGCGAATTTGTTAGATCTGTTACTGCTGCTACAATGGCAGGTTATAAAATTTAAGGGAGTTTAAGCGTGGTGTTACAGTTGGTGCACGAGCGATGGGACACAACATCTCCGCCGGCCGAAGTGGCCGTGCGGTTAAAGGCGCTGCAGTCTGGAACCGCAAGACCGCCACGGTCGCAGGTTCGAATCCTGCCTCGGGCATGGATGTTTGTGATGTCCTTAGGTTAGTTAGGTTTAACTAGTTCTAAGTTCTAGGGGACTAATGACCTCAGCAGTTGAGGCCCATAGTGCTCAGAGCCATTTGAACCATTTTGAACAACATCTCCGAGGTAGCGACGAAATAGTGATTTATCCAGTACGACAATTTCACGAATGTACCGTAAATATCAGGGACACGTTAAAACATTACACTCCGACATCGCTACAGCTGGGAAAAGATACTCCAAGAATGGGTTCAGCGACGACTGAAGAGAATCGTGCATCGTGACAGAATTTCAATCCTTCCTGAAATTGTTGCAGATTTCAATGCTTGGTCAACAACAAGTGTCAGCTGCGAATGATTCAACGAACTGATTTGCGACTGCAGCACACAAAGCTTTACGCCTCGCCTGGGCCCGTAAACACTGACATTGGACTGTTGATGACTGGAAACATGTTGCCTGGTCGGAAGTGTCTCGTTTAAAATTGTGTGAGCGGATTGACATGTATGGTTATGGAGACAACCTCATGAAACAATGGAATCTGCCTCTCAGTAGGGGACTGTTGAAGTTGTTGGAGGCTCTGTAATGGCGTGGGGGCATGTGAAGTTGGCGTTATATGGGACCCGTGAGTCTAGTTACTACACTAGGTGACACGACAGGACGCTTACGTACGTGTCACCTACATCATTCGTGGCCATTGTGCATTCCGACGGACTTGGGCAATTCCAGCAAGACCATGCTACACCCCATACGTGCAGAATTGCTACACAGTCGCTCCAGGAGTTCTGTTTTGAGTTTAAACACTTACGCTGGCCACCAGACTCCTCAGACATGATTATTATTCAGCATATCTGTGGTGTCTTACAACATGCTGTTCAGAAGAGATTTCAACCCCGTCGCACACTTAAAATTTACTGACAGGCCTGCAGGGTTCATGGTTTAATTCCCTCAAGAAGCAACGCTACTGTGGTCGACTAGGGTGTGCTGGGGGTTTGCATGTCGACGAATGTGTGGTGTGTATGCGAGCAATCCCTGGCCCGGACAAATGTATTCGGCCCGTAGCTGATAAATTGCAGCGATGGTTGCACAGTGTGACTGAAGCCAGTAGTATATCGCGCATTTTTTCCATACTGATTTTCACCCTCACATTAGAACATGTTTTGTGTTATTTCAAGAGCGGTTTCATCATCCCAAGTGGTGCATATCGTATGATTTAGCACACATTATTTAGGTCTGTCTGCTGCAAGATAGAGCTCTACGAATGAAATGACAAAATTTTACAAACTTTACTGATCTCCTACGGATATGATTTTACACACGAACGTGTATGAGGGGGAATTTAAAGAAGGCCAGATCGGCAGTGAGAATTTGGACCGTGGAGGGAAGCGTGCCAGGGTAATCCGTGTAATTGTTTGAACCACTGTGCCAAGGTAGCTTAGTGGTTAACGCACATCCTTAGTAAGCTGGAGACCTGCGTTCGATTCCCGGCCTTCATACATTTTTTCATTCGTCGCTTCAGTCTATATAAATACAAGTTCAAATTTTGTTCGTCAGTTGTCACGAAGACCATCTCGAATTGTTTCCTATTCTAAACTGTCAAGGTTTTATTTACGAGATTGTAAATAAAGTTTCTAATGGATCAATAAATGAGGTTGGTCGCAACTGCACGCAGTCTTCCACTTTCCATAGCAGAGCGCAACCGGTAGGACGCGCGTGGGGAGAGCGGCAACGGTGGAGATTTCGGGCAGGCGCTATACGGTTAATGCCCAGCATTAAAGGGGAAGTGCCTTTCTAAACTGAAGGTTCACAATCTTTTGATTTTGTAAATTTCAGAAAAGCGTCATGAGGGCGAATTTGAGTAAAACCTTCATTTCTCTTGTTGCCATATTCAAATTTGCTTCTTTTCTCAAAACACAGTGGAGTTTGCATAATGTCACCTTACTAACAATGTGCAAGCGCAACTGCGAAAGAATTCTGAAACCATGGTTTATTAAATGAGGAATTGTGGAAAAGTAACTTCAATAGCTTATGAACAAACATATCCTCGGTATAAAAATGAACATGTAATGTCTTCACTTACGCTGTTCCAAAACTAACAGCATTTCTCGTCTCACCAGCTATCGACGGTCCTGAAAAATTACATTCTTTCGTCTGAAATGTCTGTAATTACTTGAGTAACACGATGGATAATGAAGTTTTGTGTAATAGCCGTACGCTAAAATACTCTCCATTTAGGTTACTGTTACTTTCCTAAATCTTATTTCGTTATATCAAACCATTTATGAAATATGAGGAATAATGTTAATATTTTATTCGGGCCTTATCGCTGGCGCACGCCATCGCTAGTGAGTGTGCTACATCAGATAAAATTTCCTCGAGATTGGTGACAGGTAGAGACCTCCACACAATTCTAAAGAAAATTCAGTATCCCAGCTAAACTTCATATGCTGCAACATACATGTAGTACGCACCAATCGATAAATCATAGCAACCCACATTTTAAATTGCAAACGTTTTCGGATTTCGAATAGTGTCTTACTTACATGCAAATATCACAGTAACTATGACCATTAATGAAATGATGGGCTCGTCTTATGAAGCTAACATATAAATCTGTAAGTAACACAAAAATGAATATTTTTTAGTTTAGTTTCTGCAGAATCGTTTGAGAAAGACTGCAAGGCGACGCTTCGATTGTGTCACCGCAGCGCATAGCAGACCCAGCGAAAGGACGACGACAATTTTGCCTTTCCCTCCCGAACAAACGAACGAAATTGCCCAGCACTTTAGGCGAAAATTGGTCACTGCACATCGGCTACCGTATACTGCGAGGAACCTACTGGCTAGGAAATATTGGTAAATAGTTTGGTAAACCGATGGACTTGTTAGAATTACACTCCCATCCATTGCAGTTACATTCCCTTCATACACCGGTTTTAAATGTCGGAAGAAATAGTCCACAACTCACAGAGGCAGATGTTCTTTTCCATTAAACAGCTCGTATTACCGCTTGGGAACTGTCAGCCAGCATCGTCATTTCCTTATTCTTCTTTTTGTTCTAAGGTAATTAACAACAATCACTTTACGCACCAACTCCTCCTTTGGTATTCCCCCGACGGCTTTTGTTACGTTATAAATGAAGAATGAAGGGAGAAAAAAATTTAATAGTCATGGGTGACTGGAATTCGATAGGTAGAAGAGAAGAGAAGTTAACGTAGTAGATGAATATGGAATGGGGGCAAGGAACGAAAAGGGAAGACGCCTGGCAGAGTTTTGCACAGAGCTTAACTTAATCATAGCTAACACTTGGTTCAAGAACCATGAAAGAAGGCTGTATACATGGAAGAGGCCTGGAGATACTAGAAGGTTTCCGATAGAGTATAAAATAGTAAGCAGAGATTTAAGACCCAGGTTTTAAATTGTAAAACATTTCCAGGGGCAGATGTGGACTCTGATCAAAATCTGTTGATTGTGAACTGTAGAGTAAAACCGAAGAAACAGCAAAAAGGTGGGAATTTAAGGAGATGGGACCTAGATAAACTGACAGAACCGAAGGTTGTAGAGAGTTTCAGGCAGAGCATTAGGGAACGATTGACAAGAATGGGGGAAAGAAATGCATTAGAAGAAGAATGAGTAGCTTTGAGAGATGGAATATTTAAGGCAGCATAGGATCAAGTAAATAAAAAGACGTGGACTGGTAAAAATCCTTTGGTAACAGAAGAGATATTGAATTTAATTGATGAAAGGAGAAATAGAAAAATGCAGTAAATGAAGCAGGCAAAAAGGAATACAAACGTTTTAAAAATGAGATAGACGGGAAGTGGAAAATGGCTAAGCAGGTATGGCTAGAGGACAAATGTAAGGATGTAGAGGCGTATATAACTAGGGGTAATATAGATAATACCTACAGGAAAATTAAAGAGACCTTTGGAGAAAAGAGAACCACTTGCATGAATATCAAGAACTCAGATGGAAACCCAGTTCTAAGCAAAGAAGGGAAGACAGACACGTGGAAGGAGTATATAGAGCTTCTATACAAGGGCGAAGTACTTGAGGACTATATTATGGAAATGGAAGAGGATGTAGATAAAGATGAAATGGGGGATATGATATTGCGTGAATAGTTTGACTGAGCCCTGACAGACCTAAGTCGAAACAAGGCTCCGGCAGTAGACAGCATTCCATTAGAACTACTGATAGCCCTGGGAGAGCCAGTCTTGACAAGAACCCAAAGAAAGCAGGTGTTGACAGATGTGAATATTACCGAACTATCAGTTTAGAAAGTCACGGCTGCAAAATACTAACAGGAATTCCTTACAGACGAATGGAAAAACTGGTAGAAGCCGACCTCGGGGAAGATGAGTTCGGATTCCGTAGAAATGTTGGAACACGTGTGGCAATACTGACCCTACGACCTATGTTAGAAGACAGATCAGGGAAAGGCAAACCTAGGTTTGTAGCATATGTAGACTTACAGAAAGCTTTTGACAATGTTTGACTGGAATACTCTATTTAGAATTCTGAAGGTGGCATGAAAGGGAAGCAGTGGTTGCGAAGGGAGTAAGACAGGTTTGTAGCCCATCCCCCATGTTATGCAATTTGTATATTGAGCAAGTTGCAAAGGAAACAAAATAAACTTCGGAGTAGGAATTAAAATCCATGGAGAAGAAATAAAAACTTTGAGGTTTACCGATGATACTGTAATACTGTCAGAGACAGCAAAGGACCTGGAACAGCAGTTGAACGGAATGGACAATGTCTTGAAAGGAGGATATAAAATCAACATCAACCAAAGCAAAACGAGAATAATGGAATGTAGTCGAATTGAATCGGGCGATGTTGAGGGAATTTGATTACTAAATGAGACGCTTAACGCAGTAAATGTGCTTTGCTGTTTGGGGAGCAAAATAACTGGTGATGGTCGAAGTGGAGAGGATATAAAACGTAGACTGACAATGGCAGGGAAAGCGTTTCTGAAGAAGAGAAATTTGTTAACATCGAGTATAGACTTAAGTGTCAGGAAGTCGTTCCTGAAAGTGTCTGTATCGGGTGTAGCCATGAATGGAAGTGAAACATGGACAGTAAATAGTTTCCACAAGGAGAGAACAGAAGCTTTCGAAATGTGGTGCTACAGAAGAATGCTGAAGATTAGATGGGTAGATCACATAACTAATGAGGAGGTAATGGATAGAATTGGGGATAAGAGACGTTTGTGGCACAGCTTGACTAGAAGAAGGGATCGATTCGTAGAGCATGTTCTGATTCATCAAGGGATCACCAATTTAGTATTGGAGGGTAGCGTGGAGGGTAAAAATCGTAGAGGGAGACCAAGAGGAGAATACACTAAGCAGATTTAGAAGGATGTAGGTTGCAGTAGGTACTGGGAGATGAAGAAGCTTGCACAGGATAGAGTAGCATGGAGAGCTGCATCAAACCAGTCTCAGGACTGAAGACCACAACAACAACAACAAACGAAGAGTGGATTATGTTCACCGGGAACCGTAACAACATTCAAGAGCTGAAACTCATTTCGACCTCCTCGTTATCGGAACGCTAGGATCCCTCATCTCATTACGATTTTGTTTAGGAATAGCTATTCTTGAGATCTATTTGGTTGTTATTGCTTCAGTTGTGAAGGATTTATGCTGTTTTAAGTGCTAACCACTATGCTGTAAGTATATAATGAAAACATTTCTGATGCCTTCGCAGCATTTAGTAACATGTGTGCATGTTTCAAGTTAAGTCCGCTAATGCGTTATCAACAGTCAGGCCTGTTATACTATGAAAATAAGATCATTAAAATCAATTATCGTAACTTTGTGAACGAAGTTTGGTCATAACACATTCGTTAAGTGTCATAACCTGAGACCTAAATGACACTGGTGTATAATCGCAGCATATATGCTTAGTAAAAATGTAATTACTGATAATAAAACGCCTCTTTCACTCGTACAAGGTACTTCGCCACGTGCCTGTCAGTATCTATACGTCCTGTAATTGGTACTCTATGAGATGTAAATTAAAATTAAACGAAGTTATATTTCATGTCAAGTGTCAATCAGCACAATGCAGGACAAGTTGATACTGCCGTTCAATTGTCAGAAAGTCACCAGATCCAAGGAATGCGACGACACAGAAAGACTTTGTATTGCCGGTGGCTGCATTTTTTTTGTAATTATGTTCATTCGCATTGTTCACAATACATTAAACACATACCAACCTGTACATATGCAAACGCCTCACAACTATTATTTATTGTGATACATGGAATGTAAAGTGTCACATACAAAAAGAAGAGATAAAAACAGACAAGTAATCAGTTCCGGTATTGAGATGAAATACGGTCTTTTAACATGCGGCAATAGGATAGATTGTATAGGTGAAAGAGCTGTGTTGTAAGGGCCAAGCACTGATCATCTAGAATAAAACTATAGCTTCTCTTATGATTATTCATACATGCAAAATAATGTAATACCCGATCTTAAAACAATAAACAAAAACACATGTCTTTATTTGATTGGAACATTTCCAGTCATCTGACACATAAGGTTATATTTATCGAATCTTTAACTTCATAAATGTTGAGATAACACAATGCAAGGAAAATCTCCGGAGTTTTAAACAGCAGACACACGTTACCTTTGTTAATTAATATTTATCTAAACATCATTAACATTATCACTGAAAGTTTATTACCCAAATCAGTTTGTTTCCCGAGTACATTTTCGGTGCCTGTATTTAAGAAAGTGCGTTCAGTAAGGTACCTTAATGTTTTGTACAGATCAATAATTCATTTTACAAATGTCACCATCGATGTCTTATTTAGGTCCTAAATGAGAAACCGGTGCAGAGCTATTGATCTCTCGCCATGTGAAGATGTTCATGGTTCCTAGTATATATAGATTACATCGCGCAGATAGCGCCTGTGGCATCTGCTATGTTATTGGAGATACTCTTTCGGTCCCAGTCAAAATACATTGCCGTCAATTCAAATTGAGAGACGTTTCGTGAATATCACTGATGCCAGGTAGTCTCAGTTCTAGGGACATCTACACAAGGGAGCTATTAAGATATACAGAAATTGTTCCTGTTTACAACAGTTCAAAATAAATGTGCTGCACGTACGAATAAAAACTTGACGAGTTAGATCAGATTAACTCTTCTTCACTAGGATGGCCGACTGTTGGTGTCCAAACGTGATAGGGAAACTACATTATACTATGAATGACTGCCTCTTTCATGCGGTTCTATTTCTAACGTCCTAGTGATGCAGTTTGAACTAATCAAGGAGCTTCGCTTCCACAGAAATTTCGTTTACTTCGTTATACCTCGCCTGTTTGTTTCGTTGGTGCCTTAGGTTAGCCCCTGGATCGAGATGATGTTAGTGGCGACTCACTTTAACTTTCAGGCTGATGGCCACCGTTCCGCAGTGCGATGTCCTGCTCACCTACCTCATCACAAGAAGCTCCTAGAAAACCCCTCTCTAAGCTGGACACAGTGGCCTAACGCCTAATTGTCGAATAAATTTAGGCAAATGGAGGGAATTGTTAAGCTCTGAAGCCCAAACAGAACCAAATATTGTTACTGATAATCAGTTACGCAGACGCGCCAGCCTCTATACATTTTTCTTGACTTATAATGATCTGGCTTGCGATTTAAAATTTGGGTTTGTTTTTAAATCTCCGTCATGTGAAACACTGTTTCTCTTTATTCGCCCAGATATTTTTACACAACAGTGTGTCACATTCTGTGGATCCAATTTAATGCTAGAATGTATAATAAAAAGATTCAAAATCATTTATCAATTGTAAGCCTACAAATTGTAACATGTGCCTTTTATTTGTTTTGTATCGTTGCTCACCTGAAAATTGCATTACTAGTGAAAATACCTTTTTCCAGTTCACTTTTTGTGCCCTTTTTATCGTTTAGACAGCGTGTCATCTGCAAAGTATTCACGAAGAAAATCTATGCAATCTTCAAATCAACGTTTTCATGGCTAGCGGTTATGTGTGTTATCGTAATTACATTTTCGGTCGTGTTGTATATCTCTGGTGGATATCGCTGCCTTCTGCTACTGATTACACTGTGTTCACACCGTTTGTTATATGATTTCACACATATTTTCCACAAAACATGTTTTGAGCAGACGCTTCTATCTCCATATTTACTAGGAGGAGCTATGTTGTTTTCGTTGGTCACGCGTTCATCGTTAGTCTTATTTTTATTGTGACACTATAACACAAATTCTGAATGTCAAATCTGAAGTACTTTGACGTCTTTGCTAGAGGAGAACTAATATGTGTCTCTGTGTGGGAAAGGGGGTAGGGGGTGGGATTAGTCTCAATGACGTTTCGGTGGTGGTTTTCTTGTGCGCCATGATCTGCAAAAGCGGAGTGTGTAAAGTCACTTTTTAAGGCTCTGAGGTACTCAGAACATCCCTTTTGACAGTTCTGCGCGTTTGGCCTATGAAGATACATAGGCATGAACTACACGGCAATTGGCTGATTCGAGCTTTGGAGAATTTGTCTGTGGTGGTGCATTTGGAATTAAGATTTTTCAATGCTGAGTTTTATTATGCGGAATGATATTTGTAGTCTTTGTTTCATCAATATGTTCCCCACCCTGTGAACGATTTTGTTGCTCTGTGTTAGTATGTGCTATTCTGTGTTCATTGTAGAATGTTCCTTGTTGTCTGTGTTCTGTGTTGTCGCTGGGGATTAATTCATGGTTTGTTCTTTTTTAATTGTCTTTTTATTTTGTTGTTCGGTTTGTGTATTATTTGTTTGTTGTACCCATTGTCTCTGGCTTTCTGGTGTATTGCGTTCAGTTCTTGTGTGTAGCGTTCTGTTGAGCCTGTGTAGCATGTACCTGGAACTGGAGAGTTTATGTGCCACTCATAAGGACAAGGATACCCCCGTATCCGCCTTAGTTAAGATTACATTAATTCTTGTAGTTTTTTGTTTAGTTGTTTTGGATTTGTTTCGTTCTGTTGTATTTGTTTCTGAGTTGAAATGGGACTTGTTCTCTATGATGACGTGCTTTATCTTCAGCTACCAGTTCCGTTTTCAGGGTGATCTTCCAACTTTTCTTCATTTTGCATCACATCCATGTGCACAAATGTCCCTGTAGAGGAGTCAGCATTATTGAAGATCACTTGCAGAAATAAGGGAATATGACAAATGCACACGTAGATGACATTGAAGGAATCCTAAAAATTCTAACAGAGCAGAAATACTTAATTTTCAACCAGGAGTTCTATCTACAAAAGGTTGGCCTGACAATGGACTTATCTATCAGTGGTCTACTTGCAAATATAATTCCGAACCACATTGAGAAGAAAATATTCAGCCGCGCGGGATTAGCCGAGCGGTCTAAGGCGCTGCAGTCATGGACTGCGCTGCTGGTCCCGGCGGAGGTTCGACTCTTCCCTTGGGCATTGGTGTGTGTGTGTGTTTGTCCATAGGATAATTTAGGTTTAAGTAGTGTGTAAGCTTAGGGACTGATGACCTTAGCAATTAAGTCCCATAAGATTTCACACACATCTGAACATTTTTGAACAAAATATTCAAAGAAATTATACATCCAAAACAATTCAAGGTTATATAGTAGTACCATTTCATGGATGACATAATTTTCTCGGTAAATGGAACAGGCACACGGATAAAACAGCCACACAGTTTCATAAGTCCATTTCACGCAAAAATAAAATTCACCATTGAGACAGGAGGGGGCATGAAACTTAGTTTCTTAGACATCACTACACGCAGAATCAACAACAAGCATAATTTTGGAATATTCAGAAGACCTACTGCCAAAATATAACTATTCACAGCCATTCCAATCACAGCCAGGTGAACAGAGTCTCGAGTTTCAGATACACGCTACACTGGCTCAACTGATTGCCACTGGACTAACTCACCTACACACGGAACTGAACCCAATAAACTTGATAGGCAGAGAGAATGGGTACAACACACAAATAATAAACAAACTGAAGAATCCAATAAAACTGCAAATAAAAAAGTAACAAACCACGAAAAAGTCGTCAACCGTAGCACAGAACCAGGAACACAAAAAATTGACAAAAAATTCTCCAAAACTGGATTCTATAAATAAACATGTAGTTCATGCTAATCCGTCCACATAGGCCAAACATGCGGAACTTTGGTCACGGGATGTTCTAAATACCCTAGAGCCTTAGAACGTGATATTACACACTCCACTTATGAAGATCATCTCACACAGATAAACACTACGCAAACAAAGCTGAAACTGATCTTAAGATCCTTAGAGGAAGTAGTAGTGTCTATCAGAAACATCTCATAATGGAGAAGACCTATCAGATACCAAAACCAACGGCACAAGGACAGAAAGTCTCGAATGAAAATACAGCCCTGTGCTACTAAGTCCTGGTTGTGATACCTCTACCGGGGGATAACTGATAAATATATATCAGTTATCCCCCAGCAGAGACATCACTATATTTCACATAATACATTCAAAATTAGAGCAACACTAAAAGTCAGGCTACGATGAACAAGCGAGAAACGACAACAACATAGCTCCTCCCAATAAATATGGAGATAGAAGTTTGCATTCGAATCACTTTTTGTCGAAAATACGTGTGAAGAGAATTATGAGAGTGAAGTCACATAAGAAACGGTGTGAACACAGTGTAATCAGTAGCTGAAGACAGTATTATCCAGTAGAGATACTCAACAGCACTGAATGTGTTAGTACAATTACATACATAACCGTTACCCTCAGAAAAGCTGGCTTGAAAACTGCACAAAATTTGTTCATGACCACTTTGCAGATGACATGCCGTTAAAAACGACCAAAAAGGCCGCAAAACCCGATTTGGAGAAACGCATTTTCACTAGGAGTGTAATTTTCAGGTAAGGAACAAAATGCGTATGTTACAAGCTGTAGACTGTCAGTAGGCAAACGATTACAAACTTTGTACTACACTTTACAGAATTAAATTTGACCGACAGAAGGTGACACACAGTTGTTGGGACACGTCTAGATGAGAAAAAAAGAATCAATATTTCGTGTAAGGCGGACCTAAATAAATATACTCTAACTGACGGTACTTACATTTATACGTAGCTTGTGTCTGGCAGCATAGAAAAAAAAAACAAAAAAAAAACCATACAGCATACAGCCACATTTGTTTACTGGCTCACTTGTTCAAATACAGTATTGTTGTTGATACACCTGGAACTTACTGAATGAGAAAACGTAACAGGGTGCAGACAGAACTACGATGTATAAATATATCATATGTTTTCAACAAGAAACGATCCGGAGGAGGTAAAATGAAAAGCGCTGAAGAACGTGAGAAGCCGTGGTCCCTATAAGAGCGAAGAGGCCCCAAACTTGCCTCTGGAGGTAAACGAACACGCACGCACGCACGCACGCTCGCACACACACACACACACACACACACACACACACACACACACGCACACACACGTGATAACAGAACGATCTCGTGCACGCGTTGACCGTCTAGTGCACTCAGTAGTGCTGAAACAGAAACATTATGCGTCCGAGACAAGAGCAAAGAGTATAGTGCGTTTCCTTACAGCGGAAGGAGTGCGGTGCACGGAAAATCACCAGAGAATGGCATAAGTATACAAAGAGCACGGCGTGGCCGTTGCAGGGCTGAGGGCGTGACATAAGTGATTCAAGGAAGGGCAGATGTCGTTGGGCGATCACACCGTATTATCGATACCATTGTCCAGCACTTGGATGCTCTCATTATTGGAGAGCGGCGATTTACTCTGGCAGACATTTTCCCAGAGTTCGGGTTTAGCGTCGACACTGCAACGGTCATATCTCCGTACATTTGAGCATTTTTCGATGAATTTACATTCCCTGCCCTCCTTCCGCTGTCGAAAAAGAAAAGTGCACTACAGCTCTTTGTTCTTCTTTTGAAGCCTCCATTTCACGGTTTTCGGCAGGACTGAGAACAGTGGGCAGTCGATGCGGATAGGTGCTCGCTCAGTCGGCACGCGCGTGTGT
This sequence comes from Schistocerca americana, assembly GCF_021461395.2. Lineage (NCBI taxonomy): Eukaryota > Metazoa > Arthropoda > Insecta > Orthoptera > Acrididae > Schistocerca > Schistocerca americana. The sequence continues at coordinate 328,587,777 of NC_060125.1, forward strand.
GGCCATGTCCGCCTAGCGGCGAGTTTGTGAGCTCAGTGCTCCTCTAGCGATCACACATTCTTCCGTATGCAAAGGCGTCAAGAAGGGTTCGGCGGTTTTCATTTTACAGCATCCGGCTCGTTTCTGTCTGAAAGCATCCTACTCACTAGCACAGCACACTGATAGCACATCTGACGGCTGATCAAAATTCATAATAATGTCGCTAGCTAAAAATACTGGATAAATTCTGTAAAATACGAGCAATCTGCCGCACCCCTGTTGCAAACATTAACTCAATTCCAATTTTCTCCTGTCGGAGTTGCATTTAAATGACTAAATACGACATTCCTTGTAAGTCTCTAGTTGTCAAAACTATCCCAATGGCAATTTTACACATATACAAAGATATATTTAAGTTAAAACGTCATGGCTGACAGGTCGTGGTAAATTCGTAAAACTATTGGCTGACGTTTGAATCTCTGACTGCGGGAAACATCATCAAAGCTTAAACGGAAACAGAAACAAAGGCTCGAAGGGCTCCGATTTTAATGAGAAGCCTAGAGGACACCATCACTCGTCATGTGACGACGATTTTATGATTACCCAACCTGGTGCCATAGTTCCCGATTAAAAGAAATCGATCGTCATGCTCCTGACTAAAAAAAAGCACTCCGTCTTCAGGCCACAAGTGGCCCATCGAGACTATCCGACCGCCGTGTCATCCTCGGTTGAGGGTGAGGATTGGAGGGACATGTGGTCAGCACACCGCTCTCCCGGTCGTTATGATGGTTTTCTTTGACCGGAGCCGCTACTATTCGGTCGAGTAGCTCCTCATTTGGCATCACGAAGCTGAGTGCACCCCGAAAAATAGCAACAGCGCATGGCGGCTGGATGGTCACCCATCCAAGTGCCAACCACGGCCGACAGCGCTTAACTTCGGTGATCCACTGCGTCAAGGCCGTTGCCCCAACTGACGCAAAATCGACATCTATATTTTGCCTAGTTTCTTCTGTTCTCTAAAGTGTTATGGTGTTAGTGGACGCCTACATGCCTGCATCACAATGCGTTGTCTGCGCTAAAACAGAATTTTGCCTCGTGCTATCCATCACAGAAGGCACATTCCGCTACGACCGATTTGTCTTAGGCGGCAGTTTGTTTTGAGTTCGGCTAAGCGCCTGCCGCCACGCGACCACCTTGAGTGTGGCTGCTGGCGTGATGCCACAGCAAGGCGGCCATGTCGGCCGAGAGTTCATCTGCCATATCGGCAGCTCTCAGCTACAGGAGACGACGGTTCCTCCATCCTGAGGCAAGCAGCCAGCTGACATAATTGTGGCAGCTCAAAAATGACGGATGTAAACACGTAGTTCTGCTCTTCCCTTTCACTCGTCTCAGTGGAGAGAGGAAGCATCTGCAGGGGTTCTTCGCCTCCAGCCAGCAACTAAAGGAGGCTCGCCTCTGATGTCACGTGACCACCTGGGACTACCAATGTTTGACGCAAGAGTCTCGAGGCACTCAAACAGAATGTAATCCCAGTGCCGACCAGGAAGGAGGAACAGGAGAGCGTTGGACCAAGTGATTAACGTATCCAGACACTTTTCACAACACTAATAACTGGTGCTGGGGGGTTGTCTTCAACAAGAGCGACAGTTTGTCAACTGCTGCCCCATCGCTAGTCAGTCAATAGTCCAAATGCCTAGCGGTTGCTGCCACAGACTGGAAACAGGTCCTGTCCCCGACACTGCTGCCACGACTGAAGATATTGAGTAAAGAGGGCGTCCGCTACACCTCCTCATTCAACCTGTGACTCACCTCTTGAGTGTAGTGCTGTGTTCATTTGCCCATCTAATGTCAAAGTGAGTTTTTGGACTCGCTAAAGACTCTTGACAAGGGAGCAGTAGGAGACTAAAAATGTATTTGTGTTCTTAATTCTTATTTTTGTGTGTCTTGCTGCATTTATTGTATTAGGTTATAGATAATTTGGCAACTATTCTGTCTTACTATATTTGTCATGAGGCGCAAATACATTTTTTTATATGTATGCTGGGGTACAAGATCTCTCCGATCTAACATCTCAGTTTGACAAAAGATCACACACAAAAAATACACTAATATTCAAATCACCATTTGAAACTGTCTCGCCTTTTATTTTGTCTTTGTCATTCAAGTAAAGTCTCACTATGTTACATGTGTCATACAAAAGTTGTTTATTTTGTCTTAACACCTCTCACTCCGTTGTACTAGAACTAGATTTGCTGAATGCATGGATAAAATTTGTCATGTTACTGTCTCTATGGGAGATTGAATCACTGTGAACACATGGACAGGGGTAATAAAATCTCTGAGGCCGAGAATGCTCAATGCTCAACAATATTGTATTGTGGTTTTCGAAACCAGTAATCTCTGATCTCAGCTTCAGTGTGAGTGACTTAGTTAAAAATCTTGCATGACCTTTCACCATTCAATGATTGTGTTTGTGGTCAGGGGAGTATGTCAAAGACCTGAGGGTCCACAGGAACTATTCTGACACCCAGTAAATCACAGAACATTTGCAGGCATGCAGCAGAGAGTGTGTATGTGAAACCAGATTGAATGAGGTCATGTCTTAGAATGGTATTTTGTAGTTTTTGATGGGCAATGTTGTCATGAGTGCCTCAAAGACTCAGATTGTCCAAGTCACACTACCTCTTTATTGAAGCTTGACATACTCAATACAGAAATTACTGAGTAATGGGGAAGTAGTGAGAGGTGGTTCGCCACTCTCTCACTTTACCAACACTGTCAGTCAAATCAATATTCATATATTAGTTGATGATGTCTGTGGTCCCCAGTGCTACATTTCTTACATCTTGTTGATTGGTTTTTACATGAGAAAATTGTGGGCAGAATCTTTAAATAACTGCTTGTGTAGGTTGTACAGAACTTGTACCTGAGGGGAAGCGATTCTGAGAAGCAGCGCTCTGTGAATTGTGTCTGCAGAGGGGCTTCTGGCTGTGACACTGCTCTCTTTGCACCTAGGGTCATAGCAGGAAGGCGCTGGCTCACAAAACATTTTACTAGGGCAGGTATCAGTCCTTCGTGAAGGTGGCAAGTTGGCTGAAAGTGGGTAGAGGAAGCCATTTAAGAGAGACTGCTCTAAACAGAGCCATTGTGCAAATGGTGGGAAGGTCACAAAACTCCATATATTCTCATGTTACAAGCTGGGACGAAATGGACAAAGCGGCTGGTGCACGTGATTAATGGAGGCAAGATTGTAACTCCCCTGATGCCAGAGTGTCGCCAGGTTCTTTTAGAGAGCGGCAAAAACATATGTATTTCACACGCACAGATGTCTGGGAAGCTCAGCAGCCTTCTTTTAATTGGAAATTGTCAGTCTGGAAGCACTAGATTTCTGTGTGAATGGCGGACTGTGGTCCCATCTAGGTAAGCGTTTACTTTTTCATGTACCATGGCGATGCTTACCATGGAAATGATTCCTCCCTTGTCTAAAATCTTCATTTTTCAGACAGGAGAAACTCAGTCTGATGGGCTTCTCTCAGGTTATGCGAGTATAATCCTAGCAAGTATTATCCTAGCAAGTATTATCCTAGCAAGTATTATCCTAGCCTTTAATTTGCACGAGATTCTCGCGCATGACACTAGTGCCCTCTCTCGTGCGATATGTTCATTAGCGCAAGCTTCACCTGTTTGAGACTAGTACACAGGCAAATTGGTGTTCATATTTTCTGTTATATGCGGGTGTTTTAATTGGTTTTGATATGTGTTATTTATTAAGTCAGAGGGTTTAAATTAGCACAATCTTTAAAATTTTGATGCGCATGAGTATATATCTCGGTGTTTTAATGTGCGGGAGTGTCTCCCGCATACCACATGTGCCGTCTCTCTGTGAAATTGTCTGCCCTAGTGCTTCCACACCGTCTTCACGCTAGTTCACAGGCCAAATACTGATAGTATGCCGTGTTGACATCAACCATCTCTTCATAACTATGCTGTATAGATGGAGGGGATATTTTAATTGTAACTACTGACGACGCCTTGGGAACGATTGTTGTATGCATCTCCACTGCACGATGTGAGTTTAGTGATTGACTAAAGGTTTTTGTGCTTGTAATACTTTGGTAATTTTCATGGTTGCTTAAAGTTATAAGTGTTTTCTCTTCTATCTCAGTTTTGTTGCTAAGTTTTTTGCTGATGAACGTGTCTTCCTGTTCAGGTGTATTTTTGCTGCTGGTGGAGGTACATTTAGATATACCGAAACCATAGTCAAGAATTCCAATAAATCTTTGTTCTGCAACTGTTTGGCTGTTATCATTTACCGTGAAGTATAGAGCGTAGTTTGATTGGTTTGTACAATATGGGGCGATTTAGTTTTTGATAATTCGGCTCACATACTGGGGCTTCGTGGCAAGTCGCGGTGATTCCATGATTTCTTCGTCATCTGGTTCTCCCCCGGGACAGAATTTCTGGTCTATTCCTAGTGGGTGAGACTTGTGGTCTGTACCTTGTGGTGGACTAAGAGCCAGTGGCAGTGTCCAACTGTCACGACAGTGGAACTGCATATCATCTCTAACATTTCGTGTGTCACAAGGGTCAACGTATTTGTCCTGAGTCGGCAGTCTGAAGTTTGACAATTCCAGCACGTACTACTGTCGCTCCTGTGAGTCAAATTGGTTAGCCCAGGCCAGTGCACGGATGCACCTCACACCGAAGACTACCGGAATTTTATGGCTCTGATAGAGAACTTCCCTCGTTCTGATAAGCAGAACGCCGGTCAGCATAGTTAGCAAATTTTCGTGGATGCGTCAGAACACAAGAACTGCCGCACCACGTCGCTCCTCGCCCGCAACGCGCCGTTTTCTGCCATCGATGCAGGTTTTTAAATGAGATTCACAGCTTCATGTTTTTTTGTGAACCATAGTTTGTGGTATTCTTGGTCGTAGTTGATTCATTTACACAAAGTCAAATTACGTTGTAAAAAAGATGAATTCATTGAAGAATTTGTATAGCTTCCATCACAATGAATTCTTTACGTACCAAGCACCAATCTTTTCTCTACTTTGTGTAACTTTTTCTGAAAGATTTATCACCTCATTGTAGTTATACATGGATTAGTGTGACTTGTCATTTTTGTAAACTTCAATACGCTACTGTTCTCAATCAAACTCGCTCATCTTCCCGCAGTTTTTATTAAATTAATTAATTTGGTGGTAATTTGTGTTCTAAAAAGGGACCGCAGACGTAGGCAAATAAATTGCCATGAGTAAATATGCCACTTTCAAATATAAAAATTAAGGGTGTAGCTCATAGTTTGAAGGTTATTCAGAAGATAATACTTTTCATGATATAAAGAGAATAACATTTGGCATCACTCACAAATATATTATTCATTAAAAGTAAGTGATGACTTGCTACATTGACGTACATATTCTCGTTTAGCATTTTCATTCTAACATAGAATGAAGTGGGGCTTCATTCAGTACAGATATTAAGCAGCAAAGCAGAAACAAACTGTGTCGCTGAACGACCAGCTCTGGACAACGAATTTGTAAAGTTATGATTAATCACGTGGACGTAACATTATGGCACTGAAGCAGTTTTTATTGCTGATAACATTTCTAACTCAGCTTTTGAAACACAACAAATGACTTTAGGTGCAGAAATAATCCAGTACCAGACACGAGACTTTGAGAAATTCCGGTGAATCATGATAACTTTTCTTGCCAGTTGCGACGTCCCGCTGCTGCTTAATTTTTGTCAGTAGCTACAAGGTGCACAAGACAGACGGGCACGGAAACGTGGTTGATTTTAAAACTGAGACGAAATACTTCAAAATTCAGGGAATCGTAAACCCGTGTAGGAAAGCTAAAGCCTACTGAGCAACTTCATCTATTTCTTCTGCAGACATCATGGAGCACAAGCGCATTAATGACAAGACCTGAAAACGCCAGGGGAGAGCTATTTGCAGAGTACTATAAAATAACGCTAGATTGATCTACTTGGGGAACTTGGTCTAAAGAAATGAGTAGAGCAGTGTTCTTTGGATTTTGGCCATTCCACTAACGCCAGCACCGTAGAAGATGATTGTTTCAACAGTTTGGTGATTAGGCAGACGGGTTAATGGGAACACATGTAACTGAATCAAACCTGACGATTATTCAAATGAGTTTATAACTCTTGAAACTCTTGAAGGACACAGCAGATTCAAATGCGCCATTTATGTTAGATGCTAAGCAAGTACAGATAGTACAATGTCGAAACTAGTTTGTCCGCAGATGAGCACAGTCAAATGGAACGTATGAGATGTACGCTTCTGACAGATGTACACCATATCAGGACCTTAATTGGAAACCGAATGAACAAGAGTCTTGAATCGAGTAACAGACAGACATATAAACTCGTGACAGTAGATTAATTCGTTGTATCGATTAGAGTTACGTAAGTAACAAGAGTACATTATTTAAACCAACAAATCTTCACAGCCTAAAAAGCCAATGGTGTAACACGAGAATAACCCCTAGCAGAACGTAAGTGATTAAAAATTTATTTCCGAAAACTTTTAGATATTAATTGTAACCTTCTTTGAGAAACACCTGTTCCATCACGGTTGCGTGTGGATAATATCGTCTTCCCGACTGTTTATGAGCAATGTTAATTGCTGGAGATAGATGGCTATGGCGCTGTACAGAATTTTGGTGAGACAGAAATAAAGCGACACAAGATTACGGCCATGTATCAAGGTGAAGGAACCCGACAGGATTTCGTTGCAAGGTACCTTGAAAGAGAATTTGAAGAAAGGAGATTCCGGAAGAGCAGATCGGCTCGAAAGGGAATTCTTGATGAAGCGTCAGAGGAGAAGTGTCCTACACGGGTCCCTGAGAACTCAAAGGATGCGCGTAGAGAAAGAAACGTGTACTGTGATCTTTAAAAATAAGACACTCGAGAGATTCGCATAAAAATTGGAATAGTCACGAAGAGGATGGTTGCAACGTCAATGACAGTGAACAGTAAGAAGGGGCAGATAACGTTTCATTAAAGACAATTCTGTATCCTTTCCCCAGTTTACACAAAAAAAATGTCACTCAAACGTGTGACATTACAGAACATAGGACAAATTCCAAATACTTTACAAATTTAGCTAATCCAAAAGGAGATTACAGGGTGTACATGAAGTCCGGGAACACTTACAGTTATTTATTGCACAAGAACCAAACATTGTATAGATATCATTCATATTGTATTCTGAAGATAAACTCGGAAAGAATTTTTTTGCAAACATTCGATCTGCGAACCATTGGTGACCCTGCAGACGTCAATACGGTAAGCGAATTCTTGCCATACCTGTCCCAGGCTGGCATCGTCGACTGTGGCAGTCGCTTCCCATATTCACTCCAGGAGTTCTGCTACAGCACTTGGCAGAGACGGTACATGCACCGGATCTTTAATGTGTCCCCACAGAATAACTTCACACGGAGTGAGTTCTGGTGATTGGGAAGGCCATTTCATGAAACAGCTGTCCCCTTCTGTAGCACAGCCGATCCATCGATGCGGCAGCTCACGTTCAGGTATCCACGAACGTCATGATGAAAATGGGGTGGAGCCCAATCGTGCTGAGAGATGAATGGAGGGTCCGATTGCATTTGAGGTATCAACCATTGCTGCAACATTGCTGTAGCACATTTGTTTTTGTCGAAATCCAACACAGAGAAGGCAATCTCCGCACCTGAACTCGCCATGTTTGGGACTAGTTCTGACTATCGGCAAATTACAAAACTACGTTTTGGCAATATACGTGAAAAAAATCTTTGAGGGTTTGTCTTCAAAATGACATTTGTATGATATCTGTACAATGTTTGATTCATGTGAAATACATAATTGAAAGTGTTCCGGGACTTTATGTACACCCTGTATAATGCATTGTACTAGGGAACAAGTGACGATAGCAAGTTCCTTCAAAGCAGCAATTACTACGCCACTCGGAAATGTGTTCTCCATATGCGTGGATTTACAACGGTTGGTTCTGTCATCTAATATTTCGCACGGGTTTGATGGTGATACCCTCGGAAGAGTATGGAAATGTTTACTGTCCTGTCAATGAAATTTTTCATCTATCATCGGACGCCACTACAATAATCTTACATTGTTATCTGGAATACTTCAGCAACAAGCGGCTGGGAGTGGTAAGAAACTAGTCCACAAAGACTTAACACTTCACCTAAAAAAGACATTTATTTAAGAAACTGTGAAATTTACGAAGTCAAATGAAGATAAGTAAATAATTAATACTTGCAATTTCAGTAATTTTCTGTTGAGTTGTGACACCATGATCATACTTAGAATTTCCGTGTAAAAGTAATTTCGGTAAAGCGCGGTAAGAATTGAGGCGCTACCAGAAGTCATAGAAACCATTTTAGTTAATAAATATTCCCAAAAATATATCAAGCATTACTAAATACTTAGTGCACAGCAGAATAACCAATGAATAGGAAACTAAATATAACAGATTGGTAAACCGTAGTAATATTTTCTAGATCCGATTAGTGGAACGAAAACAACTCACGCTAGTCTTGTAAGAGGATGTATAAATGAAATTTAAACCACACCCACACGGCTTCAACTATAACAGTGGGTAGTGAAAGCGAATTTACATTAACATTCTGTACAAAATAAATTAAACAAAAGCAGCACAAACGGGCCTGGTAAATTATCATCTGCTCTCACACACTATAAAAAATTCTAACAACATTAGTTAACTAAATGAGAACCAGTAAACATTTTAAATAAAACAGGGGTTAACTCAAACATTAATACATAGTATAAAGAAGCCTACGGCGCTATGTATAAAACCGAATGTAATCTGAACACCAAGGTGCTCAGCAGACAAGTCCAAAAATTTCTGATGACTACAACTCAGCAATCCACGTTTCCCGTGAATTCTGCAGACACGAAACATCAGATCGAGTTCCCAAGCCGCCTTCAACCAAATCGGATCAAATTGATTTTTGACCGTGTAATTTACTTAAGCTTAAATAAGTATATGAGCAGTGGGGCATGAGAACAAGCCTCACAAACAATGGATACTTGGTTTTCGGAAGCACAGGAAGGGATCTTGTGTTGGATGATGGATCTATAGTAAAGTGTAGTCGTTTGCATAAATATTTAGGGACAATAATATCAGATAAAGGTGGAAGCGACGAGGAAGTACAGCACAAAACAGGAAAGGGAAAGTTGGCGATTAAGTTTTTACGACGTCAAAGAATTTGAAAAGGTGGATATACGAAATTATAAATGAGAGAATTGCTCTGTATAGTGACGTACTGCGAGGAGTCTCCATGGTCAATGAGTATAAATGAAAAGGAATGGACATGGAGTTTTGGACACGAAATTGTGAAGTAACAAGAAGAGAGAAATTGGAAATTCAGTGCTGTGAGAACACATGGATATTACAATAGATATTGTAGACTCAGTTCAAAATAAACGGCTAACATGGTATGGACATGTCAGAAGAATGCCAGGGAGAAGACGGTCTTCTAAAAATTGGCACTGGAGACCACGAGACAGAAAAAGTGAAAGGCCCCAGCTATATAGGAAATATGGAGAGGGGCGTGCGATGCAGGACAGGGCCATGCAAGAACAGGACTGCGAGAGTAGATGCACGATATGGAAACTTGGATGCGAGGGACGCACATGGTGTAGAAAGAACGCAGAAAGAAAAAAGAAAGAGTAATTTACACAATTGAGAATCACATGCACCGGCTCTAAGTGATATTGATCTGATATAATCCATATCCCACATAACTAACAGTACTTGTCCTTGGATGGCCATCATGCAGTTACTGGTGGTAACCGACTGTAACAGAACTCATGAGCGTTAAGTGGACAGATCCGTAAAGAAGAGGGCAAATTCTGATAAAAAAAATTTTGTCAATTTTCTGCATAGAGTAGCTCAGAAAATAAGAGATATAACCCCATGTAATGATTACCGTCTTTCAACAGACATTTGGGAGCAATTTGTTGTATGAAACATAGCTTTTGGTCTCACAGTTTATTCTGAATTGTTTTTGTGTTGTGAAATAAAGCATCTTAATTATTTATGCACTGCTTGGATGCACATATCTCGAAATAAAAATAAAGTAGAAGCTTCAATAATTTCTGGAAGTCCTTTACAGTATTATGTTTACAGTCGACTTTTAAAAATAAATTTCTGTCATAAATTATGGTTTAAAAAGCTTTTGATCACGATTATGAAAAATTTCAATTATTAACCCATAGTTTTTCTCTCAGTACATTTCAAATTTAAGTCATACTAATAGTATACTCCTTGTTTACGTATGTTTTCAGTCAGTGTACAAAAGTTCAGCTATCAGTCTTTAATAGTTTTTAACGTGTTCCAGAACATAAAAAAGTGAACTTCCAGGAAATTGAAATTAAAGTTAAACTTTGTTTCTCTACCTACCATGCACAACGCTAATGCATGCCAGGTCCATATTCATCTTGTTTCTGATGTTATTCTACCTCCCGTTTCTCCGGGATTCTTCTTCTTATTCTTGCTTTTTTGGTCTCATCCAACACAGATTACTCTAAGAAGCTCCTACGTTCAATGTAAATTACAGTTCTTTGCATATTTAGTCCAGCAGGCACTCCCATCAATTCCATAACCTTGAACACTGACATCGCACCATCACTGAAACACATCACAAAGGCTGAAGCTGGAGTATAAATGCTCTCATGATTGATTGTTGACGTTTTTAAATTGTAGCACACTGCGATGAAACATGTCTCAGTGCTCAACAAAATTTGGCGGACTTCGTATTATAAACAGTATTTCACTGCAGGGCTTGAAACAGAGAACGCAAGTATGCATCTGATTATAAATAGATGGTGCTTAATCGTCATAGCGCCAGGCTTTCGCTTCCGAGCAGACTTTATCAGCTAGACGAGGTAATAAACTTGTAAAGACAATTACTGATACGCAAGGAACATATTCAATCCATAATATGTCCTTTAACTCATCAGAAAAGTAATTATTAGGAATGAACTTAAAATTTCAAATATGTCCTCCTTACATGCATCAAGGAATCAGAAGGAGAAGATATCAAGTGAAGTGCAAGAAGGACTCTTTGTCAACCTCCACTGCTTATCAAAAGACGATCGAAAATACTTCACTATCCTTAGGATGTTAAGTCCAGTAGTATGTATAGTTTTTCATTACACTATTAAAAAAAGATATAATTAAATTTATCACATCGCCACGTTGTGTAAATACGATCTATTGCCGTAGATCATTAAATTCGTGCTCGTCGTTGCTCCAACGGCCTATAGGTGTGAGTACTACTGCCTTGGCAACTTTAGATAACAGAACTTGACCATCTCTCGTGCTCTGTATAGCGTAGGTAAGAAATAATTTTTTTTCCAAACGTTCTCGAAAAATTTCACAGGTCTTTGAAGTCCTAAATCATCGAAATCACACCACATAATTATTTCGTTCTTTATTCATACTTGTTTCTGCTTTGATCAGTAAATGGCTAAGAATGTATGTTTAAACTCCTAGTGCGACGTGCAATTTTATGCTATCGGTCCATTCTCTACAGCTGGTTCATGCGTTAATGACAATGATAGTGGACTGAGACTGTCGAAATGCTAAGGCCAATCCTGGGGTGGAGCATATTTCTGTTCTCTTTGAACTCATGGTAATAGCTTGTAATCAAACTGTTAAAGCTCATATCTTCCTATCTGAGCGGATTATTCTGTTCCATGAACTTTACTATCTCCTTGCGATTCTGTGCTGATCACACTTCCTACACGTTCACGTCCTCTATTGTCTCTGTCTTCACAATCATTATCTCTCCTGAGATCTGATTTGTTCTTCACTTGTGTGTGGACTTGTGGCACCCATCTCTTGTGCTGTCATCATGTGTCACCATTCCACCAACTGTTCTATCTACTTTCCTCGCTTCCCATTAATGTCATCTTAGGATTATACAGCCAACTGGTTGCACGTAACTGGTAGGTATATTGACCTAGGCTTCAACACCTTCTAGAGGTGCCTTCATCAGAATGAAATTTTGCTACATCCTATAAAATAATACATAGAAAATTATGTACGGAAAAAACCATTAACCAACATGACAATTTGCATGTAGCACAAAGGTTACTTACGTATAATTACATTCCTAATAACCAATGGTCAGATTTTGGAGAAGCTATACTCAAGTCAAAAGTAAAATAAAACGTTCTAGCCCCTGCGACGTGTGCCCAGCGGGCAGGATCTAAAAATGGTATCAAGAAAACATTTTTGTATGTCGCCTGTCTCAAACATTTTGTTCACCGAATGGTAGAGTCTTGTCAGGACTGGCTCTCCCAAGGCTGTCAGTAGTTCTAATGGAATGTTGTCTACTCCCGGGGCCTTGTTTCGACTTAGGTCTTTTAGTGCTCTGTCAAACTCTTCAACCAGTATCGTATCTCACATTTCATCTTCATCTACATCCTATTCCACTTCCATAATATTGTCGTCAAGTACATCGCCCTTGTATAGACCCTCTGTATACTCCTTCCGCATTTCTGCTTTCCCTTCTTTGCTTAGAACTGGGCTTCCATCTAAGTTCTTGATATTCATACAAGTGGTTCTCTTTTCTCCAAAGGTCTCTTTAATTTTCCTGTAGGCAGTATCTACCTTACACCCAGTTATATACGCCTCTACATCCTTACCTTTTGTCCTCTAGCCATCCCTGCTTAGCCATTTTGCACTTCCTGTTGATCTCATTTTTGAGAAGTTTGTATTCGTTCTTGCCTGTCTCATTTACTGCATTTTTATATTTCCTCCTTTCATCAATGAAATTCAACATTTCTTCTGTTACCCAAGGATTTCTACTAGCCATCGTCTTTATACCTACTTGATCCTCTACTGCCTTCACTATTTCGTCCCTCAAAGCTACCTATTCTTCTTCTACTGTATTTCTTTCCCCCTTTCCTATCAATCGTTCCCTAATGTTCTGCCTGAAACTCTCTACGACTTCTATTACTGTCAGTTAATCCATATCTCAGTACCTTATATTCCAAACTTTTGGCAGCTTCTTCAGTTTTAATCTACAGTTCATAACTAACAGATTGTGGTCGGAGTCCACATCTGCCCCTGGAAATGTCTTACAATTTAAAACCTGCTTCATAAATATCTGTCTTACCATTATATAATCTGTCTGAAACCTTCGATTATCTCCAGGACCCGTCAATGTATACAGCCTTCTTTTAAGTTTCTTGAACCAAGTGTTAGCTATGATTAAGTTATAATCTGTGCAAAATTCTGCCAGGCGGCTTCTTATTTCATTTCTTACCCCCATTCCATATTCACCTACTACGATTCCTTCTCTCCCTTTTCCTACTATCGAATTCCATTCACCCATGACTATTAAATTTTCGTCTCCCTTCACTGTCTGATAAAATATCTTTTATCTCATCATACATTTCATCAATTTCTTCGTCTACTCCAGACCTAGTTGGCGTATAAACTTGTACTACTGTAGAAGGCGTGGGTCTCGTGTCTATCTTTTCCACAATAATGCGTTTACTACGCTGTTTGTAGTAGCTTACCCACACTCCTATTTTTTATTCGTTATTAGAGCTACTCCTGCATTACCCCTATTTGATTTTGAATTTATAACCCTGTATTCACCTGACTAGAAGTCTAGTTCCTCCTGCCACCGAACTTCACTAATTCCCACTATATCTTACTTTAACCTATCCATTTCCCTTTTTAAATTTTCTAACCTACTTGCCCGATTAAGGGATCTGACATTCCACGCTCCGATCCGTAGAACCCCAGTTTTCTTTCTCCTGAAAACGACGTCCTCTTGAGTAGTCCCCACCCGGAGATCCCAATGGGGGACTATTTTACCTCCGGAATATTTTACCCAAGAGAACGCCATCATCATTTAACCATGCAGTATGGCTCCATGCCCTCGGGAAAAACGTAGTGTCGCCTTGCTTTCAGCCGTTCGCAGTACCAGCCCAGCAAGGCCTTTTTGGTTAGTGTTACAAGGCCAGATCAGTCAGTCATCCAGACTGTTGCTCCTGCAACTATTGAAATGGCTGCTGCCCCTCTTCAGGAACCACACGTTTGCCTGGCCTCTCAACAGATACCTCTCCGTTGTGGGTGCACCTACGGTACGGCTATCTGCATCACTGAGGCACTCAAGCCTCCCCACCAACGGCAGGATTTTAGGCATAATTTCAGATGCGGAAAATATATTGGTGCGCATTATCACCACTTGAGGTAAATAATACCATGTCATACATAAAATGTTAGACATTGTGCCCTTAGTATTCAGCAAATGACTAGCATGCTGGTGCACATAAGAAATGGCAAATGGCTCTGAGCACTATGGGACTTAACATCTATGGTCATCAGTCCCCTAGAACTTAGAACTACTTAAACCTAACTAACCTAAAGACAACACCCAGTCATCACGAGGCAGAGAAAATCCCCGACTGCACATAAGAACAAATCACGTATACAGGGTATATCAGAATTAATAGTAAAACTATCATCGGTGATAGTAGACGATAATGGAAGCAGAAATATTCCAGCAAACATTAGCCCGTAATCGAATCATTAGCATGTGAGTGGCGAATGCTATTTACCAGCTCCCACTGATTCCAGAATGAAATACTGTCCATTAGGTGTTAACTTTTCCGTTATGTTTCCATCTACACTGTCGGGAAGAGAAATCCCAAAACCAAGAAGTGATTCATGCTGAGTAATGAATTTTAGTAATACAATTCTCTAAGTATCAAATATTTAAATGATTTACATTGCAACATCACAGGTTAATGTAAAAACAAGAAAAGTCATTGCAAAGGCGAAATGCGGGCACATTATTAATAGAGGTAACCATCACACCGTTAAATGTTAGCTTGTAAAAGTGCGTGCATCGTGTTCTACAGGTGCCGGACGTCAGTTAGTGGGATGGAGTAACATGCCTGTTGCACTTGGTCGGTCAGTACAGGAACGGTTCAAATGGCTCTGAGCACTATGGGACTTAACATCTGTGGTCATCAGTCCCCTAGAACTTAGAACTACTTAAACCTAACTAACCTAAGGACATCACAAACATCCATGCCCGAGGCAGGATTCGAACCTGCGACCGTAGCGGTCACGCGGTTCCGGACTGAGCGCCTAGAACCGCTCGGCCACCGCGGCCGGCAGTACAGGAACGGTTAATGCTGTTCATGGATGACGTTGCAGTCGTCGTCCGATGATGCCCCATATGAGCTCGACTGGAGACAGGTCTGGTGATCGAGAAGGCCAAGGCAACATGTCGACACATGTGGGCTATAACAGTGGTATAGGTGGCTGAGCATTATCCTTCTCGAAAACACCCCATGAAATGATGTTCATGAATGGCAGCACAAGAAGACTGAAGTAAAAATCTGCAGTCAGAATGCTTGCTATAATAACAAGAGTATTCCTCGTGACATATGAAATCGCAACCCAGGCAACAGCTCCAGGTGAAGGTCCAGTGTGTGTTGTATACAGACAGTTTGGTTGTACACCCTCAAGTGGCCTCCTCCTAACAAACAAATGGAAGTCACTGGTACTGAGGCGTAATCGGCTTCCATCAGAAAATAGCCCTCCAATGAGCTCTCGCTTGACACCACTGAAATCGCAAACGGCGGTGGTTGGGGCTCGGCGGAATACACGCTACAGGGCATCTGTCTTGGAGCTGTCGTGGAAGTGACCTATTTGGTGCCAACTGCTGCTCAAACTTCTGCGGCAGATGCATACTATGGGCCACAGGCATACGCTGAAAGAAATTTTAGAAGGATCATGGTAGTGCCACGTGTCCATCCGGAGCCGAGTCTTTCTGTTACCACACCTTCACGTGACAACTGCTGCCAACAGTCATGTACAATGGCTACTATCTTACCAGTCTTTCTGCAACATCGTGGAAGGAGCATCCAGATTCTCGTAATCCTATTACAGGCTCCCGTTCAAACTCAGTGAGATGCTCATAAAGACATTTAATGACGTCTCCGTCGTCCTGAAGGCATTCTTGACTTACATCAACTCGGTACATTGAAAGATATCTATTGCACACGATCGTTATAGCTTATATTTGAAGCAAACTTGATATGTATCCTCATTGTGGTGCTAATAACGTCACTTCTATGCAACTAGCGCGAAATTTAAAAAGACCTCTTCTTCTAAATGTCGATTAGCGACTGCGTTCGTAAGCGTGAAATTCAATACGCATACGCAAAAGACTGAAGAGAATGACTTGGGCATCTACTCCACTCTTGGTACTCATAGCAATAATATCAATAGCTTTATATACTGTATGGGCGAATGCCTTCTCCTCCTATAATAATGCGGAATCACTAGTCTGTGTCAATGCTGTGGCCCTTCAGTCTTTTGCAAACTTGAATTAAATTTGACGCTTTCGAACGCAGACGCTAATCAACACAAGAAAGTGAAAGCCTACCAACTTTTATCTCGTGCAACTCCTTCTTGGTGTTGGTTTTTTTTCCGTCCGTGAATTTGGGCTCAAATTTTACTGATAGCCTATCTTAACATGACCACGACTCGCATTTTGAACAATACGATAAAATATCCTCACCATACATTTGTGTAAGTCATTTTTCATAGCTGATTTTTTTAATTTTTACATTGCTGCAAAGTATTACGTCAGTGCTATTGAGCTGTACTCAACTCTGTCATTTTTCTTTTATTTATACTCATTATACTATAAATAAATTAGCTGACCAAATCAAACAGTTGTCATTGTAATTCATCTAATTTTCATATAAAGTAAGATTCTGAAGAACTGTTGTTCTTGGAATGTGATAATAATAAATGACATTCTAATTCTTTAGTTAAAATGTCACAGCCCAAATTAAATAAGAAAAAAATAAAAATAAGTTAAATTTCGAAGGTCTGAATTTCATTAAAAAAGAGAAATGTTGTTAAAATATTATCAGTGTAATTATGTTAGTCTAAATTGCCAACCAAATTTTAAGGTGAATATTGTCAGGAAATCATTTAGAATGTAAACTGGTAATCATATCGTAAATCTTAACAAAGAAGCCAACATCACTGTGTTAAAAGAGTGTATAACAGTACGAGCTGCTACCACACGAATCAAGAGACGCTCGGTTTTTGATTGGCTCAGTCTCTGCACGACTCAATTTTTATTCGATTCAGCTTTTTCGCCGGCCGTAGTGGCCGTGCGGTTCTAGGCGCTGCAGTGTGGAACCGCGAGACCACTACGGTCGCAGGTTCGAATCCTGCCTCGGGCATGGATGTGTGTGATGTCCTTAGGTTAGTTAGGTTTAACTAGTTCTAAGTTCTAGGGGACTAATGACCTCAGAAGTTGAGTCCCATAGTGCTCAGAGCCATTTGAACCAATCAGCTTTTTCTCAGTCTGACACAGTCATCTGTTAGTTTCGGCACAAAGTTTGCTCATTCTGATTTTTAATGAGAGTTTTGAAATGGAGAAGAGTGTAGGGAAGAAACTACAAAATATTTATGTACAACCTCTCCGCTCGTTTATGATAATGTTATGTATGTATGTTATTGTACGAGTGCGAAGGAATCAGGAGATACCTGTGGTTAGATCATGGCAGCTGTCGCCACGTAAAAGCCGTTAGGTGTGGGAAAATATTATTATAATTTATTGTGTCCCTGGAGGTCGCGTACATAGTGTTCGCTCCCGTTTTATCTGACAGCGTTCCATCTTTTATAGGACTAAGCTTATGCCAAACGCCTTGGGTTTGTTAAATGTACTTAACTGATTGTTGTTGTGGTCTTCAGTCCTGAGACTGGTTTGATGCAGCTCTCCATCCTACTCTATCCTGTGCAAGCTTCTTCATCTCCCAGTACCTACTGCAACCTACATCCTTCTGAATCTGCTTAGTGTATTGATCTCTTGGTCTCCCTCTTCAATTTTTACCCTCCACGCTGCCCTCCAATGCTAAATTTGTGATCCCTTGATGCCTCAAAACATGTCCTACCAACCGATCGCTTCTTACTTAACTGATTAAGAAGAATAAATTCAACACACTGATCGAATTTAAAAGTCGGCAATGGAATGGAACGATACAATTTATTATAATGGGAAGTTGAGAAATCGGATTCGAAATTATACCGCGGTTACATGGGATAGCTACGTGATAGCGTGAAAGTAAAATTATGAATTTAGGATCCTTATTGGATTACGGACACAACACATCTTCATGTCTGAAGTGGCCACAAGGAGGAGCAAGCAAGGGAAAAGAAATCGAATGCACCACCTCTGATAAGAGAATTGACACGGTTTACTTGCTCTAGCAGTTTGAAAAGACAACTGCTTCGATGTCCGTCATATTAATGATAGAGAGTGGGTTGAAATGTGCAGGTAAGAGATAAAAAGCACCTCCTAATCCGAATTTCGTGCGCAATTCTTGTAAAGTTACTATAGGGATGTGAGCGACTAAACCGTGTTCCTGTCACGCAATTCGGAAAGGGATTTAAAGAGTTTAATGTGTCTGAACAGAATCAACAGCGCATCTCAAGTTGGTAGTCTCTGAATGAATTTACCAAATTTATCTTATCAATGGACTTGACAGGGCAGCCCGTACCCTCAGAAGAATTGATGCCACGTCTCAAATTTACTTCCTTCGGCGGTCAAGCGCGTCAATTACAAGTCCTCTGCCTCCTGCCAAAAACTAGACAGTCCAGTTACATTATTGTACCACCTCTACAATAAACACTGAATAATTTCTCTTCAGCCATGATCGCTAAACTCATTTATTCATTTAGTGAGTGATTATTTTCCACAGTGCACGAAATCTATGGAATGTCCGGAAGTGCGTGGTTTCTATGCTAAAGAGCGTTTATTCAATCGTATTTTGTTACAGAGAGTGCGGTCTAACACGCGGTATCATGCAGCCACAGTCACAGTACGCATGGTTTCCTCCTAGAGGATGGTACTGTTCCTCGAACGTCGTGCAATAGTCCCCTCTCCTACCATAGTAATGGGTAATGTTGTGTCCGATTCACCTCTCTTGCTGGTTCATCTTGAAGCGGATGTGATACAGCGTTGTGCACAATCGTTCTGCACCCGAATCGACAGCTTGCCGACGTGGTATTTACTTACGGGAAGGCAAATGTCAACAGGCGACGGGCAGCAAGGTTGTATCAGGAGATTTATCCCCGCCGACGACAACCACAGCATTCAATTTTTGCAACAGAGTTTCGCCGTCTGTCTGAGACAGGACCGTTTCACGAAGTACGAATCATACAGGACGTACCCAAAATGTTCGGACACCAGACTTGGAGGAAAATTTAAATGACGCTGTGGAAGGCGACCGCCGTGTCAGTACCAGGCAGTTGGCCTCCCAGTACAGGCTAAGCCAAACGACCGTGTCAAACATTCTCAGTAACAACTGTTACTACCCTTGTCGCTTACCGCGTGTGCAGACTTACTAGTGACAGACTTTCCATATCGGAAGCAGTTTTGTTACCGGTTTTTTCGCCAGGCAACCATGATTCCGGGATTTGTGTCACCCATTCTATTAACAGATGAGGCCACCTTTACGCAGAGTGGTATGGCTCAAATGGCTCTGAGCACTATGGGACTTAACATCTGTGGCCATCAGTCCCCTAGAACTTAGAACTACTTAAACCTAACTAACCTAAGGACATCTCACACATCCATGCCCGAGGCAGGATTCGAACCGGCGACCGCAGCAGCCCCGCCGTTCCGGACTGCAACGCTATAACCGCACGGCCACCGCGGCCGGCGCAGAGTGGTACCTTCAACTTTCATAACAGCCATCTGTGGGGTAGTATGCAGAAACCCCATGGTATGGTGACTGCATCAGTGCAGCTGGAAACTGTGGGCCGGGATAATTGGCGACCGTATTTTGGGGTCTTCAAAAAAAAAATGGTTCAAATGGCTCCAAGCACTATGCGACTTAACTTCTGAGGTCATCAGTCGCCTAGAACTTAGAACTAATTAAACCTAACTAACCTAAGGACATCACACACATCCATGCCCGGGGCAGGATTCGAACCTGCGACCGTAGCGGTTGCTCGGTCCAGACTGTAGCGCCTAGAGCCGCACGGCCACTACGGCCGGCTTTTGGGGTCTTCCTTCCACGTCGCCTAACAGGGCTGACCTATAGGCGTTTCTTGCGCGTGGCTTTGCTTCCCCTGGTGGTAGAAGTGCCAGTGAAGATTCGAAGGGTTATGTGGCTGCTACATGATGGTGCTCCAGGCCACTTCGCTGCTAATGTGTCTTCCCTAGATGGATCGGACAACGGGATCAGGTGCATGGCCTGCTCGTTCATCGGATCTCAACACATGCGATTTCTGACTTTTTAACCATCTCAAAAGTATCGTGTGCGCAGAGCGCATTCCAGATGTGAGACACTGGAGCAGCGTATTCACGCTGCCTTTGACACTGTGCGGATGCAGCCTGGCCAATGTGAAGGTGAGAGACAGAACTTGCTACGGCGCATGCGTTGTGACAAATGGAAACCATTTTCAAAGCATACAGTAACTGTGGCTGCATGGTACGGTGCGTATTAGGCCGCTGTCTCTGTAAGAATGAATTTTTTGTTACATATCAAGTCACATCGATCAGTCCCTAGCACACGGTGAACAAATTCACGCTGTAGATGACCGGTTTCAGCAATTCTCTTTTGCCATTTTCGGATTTGCAAAATATGGGACCGGAAATGCTGATACAGCAATTAACATAAGAGCATACATAATTGTGTCCAAAATTTACTATACATGGAATAGCAACGTAGCTACGTGCACATCATGAAATAATCTTATACATGAGTGCAGTAAGTGATGCTATACAGTGTAGCTACTCTAGAAGTCGGCATGTTTTAAAATAACAGCTTTATACACACACACACATATTATTGCTAAAACGGTTTGAATAGCTCTAAGCAGTATTGGACTTAAGATCTGAGGTCATTAGTCCCCTAGGCTTAGAACTACTTAAACCTAACCTAAGGACATCACACACATGCAGGATTCGAACCTGCGACCGAAGCAGCAACGCGGTTCCGGACTGAAACGCCTAGAACCGCTCGGCCACAGCGGCCGACACATATTGCTGCGCCGAAGTCAAGTCCTCACCACATCACCACTTTACGAGTGACAGATCCTGGTGTAAGTATTCCTAGTGACATGTAAGTAGACAGATGGCGCAATGGTAGTACAAATAGATACTATTATCTCACATCAGATTAATCGTACAACTACATATGCCTAAATTATTAGCATAACGCATAATCAAGTTAGTATTCTGCATTTTTTAAACTGTTTGTTTATATGAATCACGATTTTAAAAATCTAGGAAGCTGAGAAGTCATTCAGTTTCCATAATATTACAGATCGCCCCCACGCTGACGATGTCAGAATTGTGTAAGAAGATATGTCAAATGTCTGAATAACCACCTTTTACAGCGCGCAGCCCTGCGAGACATGCAGGAAGAGAGTCAATGTGTTTCCGGAAGGTACCGAAGCGGATGTGGAGCCATCCGACTCAGTGCCGTCGCCCGCTGCGCAAGATTTGCCCGTTGATGATCCACAGCGCGAATAGCACGATTTAGATGGTTCCACAGATTTTCGGTGGGGTTTAAATATGGGGAGTATAGTGGTCAGGAGAGTAAGGTGAACTCAACCTGGTGTTCATCGAACCAGGCACGAACACTGCGAGCTGTGTCAAATGGCTCTGAGCACTATGGGACTTAACTTCTGAGGTCATCAGTCCCCTAGAACTTAGAACTACTTAAACCTAACAAGCCTAAGGACATCACACACATCCATCCGAGGCAGGATTCGAACCTGCGACCGTAGCGGTCGCGCGGTTCCAGACTGTAGCGCCTAGAACCGCTCGGCCACTTCGGCCGGCTGCGAGCTGTGTGACACGTTGCATTGCCCTGCTGGCAGTTACTACTCTGCCAAGGAAAAACAAACTGTAGGGGTGGACATAGCCCCCAAGGATAGATGTATACTCATGTTGATCCACTGTAACTTCTAGAATGAAAAGAAAACATTTTCCAGACCATAACGCTCCGACAATTGTAGTGGATATTTGCTTTCAGATGTTTCACGCCGTACACGCCAAAGGCGATCTGTCCGATGGAGCGTAAAACGTGATTCGTCCGAGAAGGCGACGTGTCACCACTCACTGGACGTCCATCTGCGGTACTGATTCCAATTTGGGATTCGTCGCCGATAAACAGCAGTCAGTAATGGTGCATGAACAAAGCGCCTGCTGCAGTGACCCATACGCAGCAACGTTCACTAATCATTCGTTAAGGAGACAGTGCTGGAAGCCCATTAGTTCATCTCGGCAGTCCACTGCTCAACGACTGCACGTCAGTTCGCCTGCGCACATCTCCGCACCTGTCGTTCCCCATTGTGACCTAGGACCAGCGACGCATCACACTGGCGTTGGTGTCGCTTTTGGATATCGCCAATTTGCCACGCACGGTGTAATTTAACGACGGTGCCACGCGAACATTTTCCGAAATGTGTCTTAGGCCCAAAAGCCTGCGATGATGTCCTTTCGGACATCGCATGAATCGCTCCGTTAACGCATGATGACCACGCCCATACTGTTTCTCCGCGTCACTCGCCACCCTCTCTCCCTCTACGACAGTGCTCGTGCAGCCATCTCTCCCTCTACGACAGTGCTCGTGCAGCCATCTTCCATCTGTGAGTAGTTTTCGTACATCGAGGTCGAACGCAGGTCGTGGTCACATTAATGTGACATGATGGTGTAGAATGTTGCTTCCCTCTGCGTTCAGCGGCATAACTAGAACGACCAAGAAGCTTTTCACTTATTTCCTAAGCTCAGTTCCGTCTCTTCATGTTCGTTCACATACTAATGGCGTACTAAGACAAACTGTTCCATCAGTTACACTGTTATCAGATCTTCGCCATCCAGAGAAAATTTTCGGTGGCCAGCCAATGGGACCGATAGAAACCACTTACAGATCTTCCCTCCTAGGTTTCTCCAGTGGAAAAGTACTATGTAAGGTTACACATAGAAGAAAGAAAACGAGCTCCAGAGACATAACTTGTCTGCTTGGCTAATTGTCTGGCACGTTTGCGTCAGAAAACATTAACTCCTTTTAAAAGTTTGCTGTTGTTGCGCTTGAATCAGAAGCTACAAATAAACCGGTCCACTGTACACTAGTTTAGTCAGAGCTGAGTCCGAATGCCTGCTAGGGAGACATATTTGCTAGACTCCGCCTTGCTTGGCACTAACGGTCGCAATTACCATGTCAAAGCCACTATTAGCGAAAACACAGAAGCGTCTGCACTACTGTCGTCGCACCGCAGCAACACCAGCGAGTCAAATACACGAAGAAGGTCAGACCATCGTGGAGAAAACTTCCCCTTTCGTCTGTGCGCCTCCCTATAGAGCAGCCTCAGTCCTTGCATCGTCCCTGCATGTACAAAACCCATTCGAGTAGGTGGAGAACTGTCGACATATTGTACTCTCCCTTCACAGAGACAGAGCACAGCCGTGGCTACAGGCCGTAAATATAAAATCAGCTAGTGATAAAATCTGTAAATTCCTGGCCTGCGGTACACGAAAGATGAAACCAAAATAAGAATTGGGATTAAGGGGGTGGTATTCATGGATCCCCTTCAGTTCCTCTTGTGAAGTCTTATTGTCAAACATACACCCCATTAAACGAGGAACAGGAATTAAACACTAAGCAGAAATCTTAATGGATGTTACTGAATCGTCCCTGCCAGTCATTGGTCTATATGGAAGCCAAAAATGTTGGTTGCAAGAATATTATTTGTAATGACATAAGAAAGAAACACATCTAAAAATAATGACCCAAAACCTCTGCAGCGAACGAAACGAGTTTTGCATTTTGATCAACAACCATGAGCAGCTCCAATTCATCAAGTTAAGTGTCCGAATATCATTAGATCCTTTCTTTTCTCCAAAATTTTCGATATTTTGCAACAATCCCTGTAAATTAATGAGAAGATTGCCAATGGTGAACTTAGATACACACGCAGTTTACTTCTTAGTTGTGAGCAGGTCCATTTCACAGTCATGCATTAAGACTGTCCCTCGCCGAGCGTCGTGGATGAAATATGAGCCCCATTGGAGGGGGACTCCACTGAAAAGTGTCTAATACATCTATACCTAATGACCTCGACATCGATGGGACGTTAAACCAAACATCTATACTAAGTCTGACAATATTTGATACTGAGGTTAGCGCTGGCTGGCAACTATTCATTCGTCATTAACTCGTAAACAATGTTTGCGAAATTATTTTAATGGAATGCTTATGCCTTTGTTATTGTGTACATTCACTTTCATCACTTTTCGCTACATTAGTGATACACTTTTTGATAGGTGGAAAATCGTCACATAGAACTTTAAAAATTATTTATGGAACATATACCTAACTGACTTATTAAGCTGATAATTATTTCCGCAGAGAGTTATGTTCTAAAGATATGTGACATACGGTTGATGGTGATCCCTCTGCGGCCGACAAGACGGTCTAACATAGGGCAGGTTGTGACGTGCACCACGTACCACTCTCTCTCTTCGCCTACCATCGACAACAGTACACACATTCGTCATTATCATGTACACTAGACAATGAAACTTTAGATACGTGACACGGAATTCACTCAAACAACGTCATTTACGTGATTTTCAGCAGGCAAGGAACACCAAGAAGATTTGGATACCAGTTTCTTCTCGAAGAGTTACCGTGTTTTTCTCTTCCACTGAAAGAGAATGAGGGTTTCCGTGAGAAGAATGTGGCGTCGTTATGTGAAACGTAGCTTTTTCTGAAACTTAGCAAGAGAATTCTATTTGGCTACGTCTGAATAAGTCACAGACGGCTTTCTGGGCGTGGGCTGCCTGGCGACACGCCTAGAGTACGAACGATGGGGTCAGGAGTGGGGGTTTCGCCCCGACCCCTTTCTCCTCCTCAAGAAGAAGTGAATACTCAAGTGGCTGCAACGCCCTTAGAGGCAGTTTGCATTCCCGAGCGCTGCGACAGACGCCCTGCGACGCCATTTGCAATGCAAACGGACCCGCCGCAGGGCAGGTAACAAACTGCTTGTAGCGCTTTATGACATTTGTAAATAAATTAAAGCGCTCCTCACACCTTCTTACTGCACCGAAGATGGCGGACGGCGTCCAGCTAGCCCTCGCAAGCGCCACACGTGCCCTGCGACGTCACACTTTTTCCTCTAAAACGCAACTTTCAGGAGAGGCCATTGTGTGTCCTTTTCAGCATGTTTACGCGATTGGTAATATGTAACTTATTTAATAGTCACAACTGCAGCCAGTATAACCTATTATGACGTGTTCCAAGATTTAATGACTACCATCAGCACTCGTACACGATATTGTCTAATGTAATACAGACAAACAACAATTAGAGAGGATAGCTATCTATCGAGTTTAAGTTACAAAGCATCTTGTATACGATGGCAGCAATTCTCATATCGTTCCTCTGAAACTAAGCATACGGAAATAAATATGTGAAATGCTCTGACAATCTCTGAGGTAATTTCTAGATGGTAACTGGTTCCACCACAACCTGCAGAACGAGGTACAGGTTCTGGAAGCTGAAGTTGAACGAAAATTAACAATTGGAAAGGTCCACTGGTGTTCGATTACACTATCTGCGGTAGTTCAGTGGAAACAGTAGGAACCGCAAACCACATTTTTCGAACAACGCAGATTGATACAATGTGCAATGGCTATTGTGCCTTAAGTTGGACACTACTTCTTGTGTCGGGAATTGTCACATCTTCACTGTATGCCTGATGGTCCCACACGAGCACCATCTAGAGGCGGTGGTGGGAGGAGAGAAGTACGGACACGGGTCTATTGGAGCGAGCTGTCAGAAACACACATGTGACCATCGTCAACGACTGGTAGAATATTATGTACGGCTGTCAAAAGGGGACCGTACGGATGTATGTTATACAGCCGGATTGCGATGATGGTTTGGCCGATGAATATACTGATGACAATGGATTTAACATCGATATCGCAAAGTTGAAGCATGCAGCTGGACACGCAGTGGAAACAGTGTTTATGTAATTGTTGGTGAATCTTGCAGCTGTTTTTCGTATCTTATCTGGCCTTGTTAAACCATCTAGATCTATATTTATACTCCGCAAGCCACCCAACGGTGTGTGGCAGAGGGCACTTTACGTGGATTGTTATTACCTCCCTTTCCTGTTCCAGTCGCGTATGGTTCGCGGGAAGAACGACTGCCCGAAAGCTCCGTGAGGGTTCGAATCTCTCTAATTTTACATTCGTGACCTCCGCAGGAGCTATAAGTAGGGGGAAGTAATATATTCGATACCTCATCCAGAAACGCACACTCTCGAAACCTGGACAGCAAGCTACACCGCGATGCAGAGCGCCTCTCTTGCAGAGTCTGCCACTTGAGTTTGCTAAACATCTCCGTAACGCTATCACGCTTACCAAATAACCCTGTGAAATAACGCGCCGCTCTTCTTTGGATCCTCTCTATCTCCTCTGTCAACACAATCTGGTACGGATCCCACACTGACGAGCAATACTCAAGTATAGGTCAAACAAGTGTTCTGTAAGTCACCTCCTTTGTTGATGGATTACATTTGCGTATTATAATCAATGCGG
Organism: Schistocerca americana; assembly: GCF_021461395.2. Taxonomy (NCBI): domain Eukaryota; kingdom Metazoa; phylum Arthropoda; class Insecta; order Orthoptera; family Acrididae; genus Schistocerca; species Schistocerca americana. The sequence continues at coordinate 328,614,425 of NC_060125.1, forward strand.
GGCCACCACACGCAATTTGAATTGAGGGGCAGGTTGTTATTCCTGAAGTGCATCAGTGTTTGTTGTAAGCGGTTTCAGACAGCGGTCTTAGTCTCTGCACATTCCGGTAGTAATCTACACTCCTGGAAATTGAAATAAGAACACCGTGAATTCATTGCCCCAGGAAGGGGAAACTTTATTGACACATTCCTGGGGTCAGATACATCACATGTTCACACTGACAGAACCACAGGCACATAGACACAGGCAACAGAGCATGCACAATGTCGGCACTAGTACAGTGTATATCCACCTTTCGCAGCAATGCAGGCTGCTATTCTCCCATGGAGACGATCGTAGAGATGCTGGATGTAGTCCTGTGGAACGGCTTGCCATGCCATTTCCACCTGGCGCCTCAGTTGGACCAGCGTTCGTGCTGGACGTGCAGACCGCGTGAGACGACGCTTCATCCAGTCCCAAACATGGTCAATGGGGGACAGATCCGGAGATCTTGCTGGCCAGGGTAGTTGACTTACACCTTCTAGAGCACGTTGGGTAGCACGGGATACATGCGGACGTGCATTGTCCTGTTGGAACAGCAAGTTCCCTTGCCGCTCTAGGAATGGTAGAACGATGGGTTCGATGACAGTTTGGATGTACCGTGCACTATTCAGTGTCCCCTCGTCGATCACCAGTGGTGTACGGCCAGTGTAGGAGATTGCTCCCCACACCATGATGCCGGGTGTTGGCCCTGTGTGCCTCGGTCGTGTGCAGTCCTGATGGTGGCGCTCACCTGCACGGTGCCAAACACGCATACGACCATCATTGGCACCAAGGCAGAAGCGACTCTCATCGCTGAAGACGACACGTCTCCATTCGTCCCTCCATTCACGCCTGTCGCGACACCACTGGAGGCGGGCTGCACGATGTTGGGGCGTGAGCGGAAGACGGCCTAACGGTGTGCGGGACCGTAGCCCAGCTTCATGGAGACGGTTGCGAATGGTCCTCGCCGATACCCCAGGAGCAACAGTGTCCCTAATTTGCTGGGAAGTGGCGGTGCGGTCCCCTACGGCACTGCGTAGGATCCTACGGTCTTGGCGTGCATCCGTGCGTCGCTGCGGTCCGGTCCCAGGTCGACGGGCACGTGCACCTTCCGCCGACCACTGGCGACAACATCGATGTACTGTGGAGACCTCACGCCCCACGTGTTGAGCAATTCGGCGGTACGTCCACCCGGCCTCCCGCATGCCCACTATACGCCCTCGCTCAAAGTCCGTCAACTGCACATACGGTTCACGTCCACGCTGTCGCGGCATGCTACCAGTGTTAAAGACTGCGATGGAGCTCCGTATGCCACGGCAAACTGGCTGACACTGACGGCGGCGGTGCACAAATGCTGCGCAGCTAGCGCCATTCGACGGCCAACACCGCGGTTCCTGGTGTGTCCGCTGTGCCGTGCGTGTGATCATTGCTTGTACAGCCCTCTCGCAGTGTCCGGAGCAAGTATGGTGGGTCTGACACACCGGTGTCAATGTGTTCTTTTTTCCATTTCCAGGAGTGTATTCTGCTGGCGCTAGCGCGTGCTATTGGCAACTACTAGCGTATAGATAAGCTGGCACTAAGTCTGTGCCATTATTTATAGTGAAGCCGAGTGACGTCACCTGAACATTTATTGGTTCATTTGTCAAATTGTTTGTTACTGTGCTGCGAGATCGAGAACTGCGCCTAGAGGCCGAAATCTCGTGCTGCCACTTCATCTTATGATATTGTTATTTGATGTATGTTGTAACGTTTAGAATAGCTTAGGTTTCAAACTATTGCTTAATTCATTGGTATGTGGTTCAGTGGCTTGAATGCAGCAGGAACTGCTGTGCAGTAATTCCTGGGAAATGTTTAATTTCGTGGTTTTATGGTGAGAGTGTTAGAGGGGAAAGTCTCGGCACTGTGAGCAAAGAGAGTTGTTGGGTTTTAACAGAGTTTCACTGTCATATGAGCCTATTGTGATACTTGTTTCACTTGTTTCTCCGGTGGCCTGCCTTTCCTGACACATTGCATACAACTAAGGCATTGTCTTTGTTTTGGGAAAATAAATGTTGACAGTAAACTAAATTTTTGCATACATTCTCAATCACTTATAACAGTCCCACAGGGTTAACTTTCACAGTCGCGCTGTTGTTATGAGCAGTAGAGTATAGATGTACACATAAACGCTGATTCAGTGGAGACTCAGTCATTCTACGTCTCCGTACTCTTCTATTAACGCGGAACTGGTAGCTAATTTCATTACATAGTGTCAGCTGGAATGTTGCAATTTACAAAAATGGAGATACGTATGAGTAATAAACATGTTTTAAAGAACTGTTGGTTGTACGCGGTATCTACATATGTCCGTTAAGTAACTGACTTCTTAAAATAATTGCTCCATCTCCCACTTTGAACGCCCTATGCCACTTTAAGAAAATACAGTTTACTTCAGGTAGCTACACAACAGGAACGATTAATGCTACAGTGCATTCTAGTTCTAAAGTTTTGAGTCCCTGTGACAGGAAGGTAAATGATATCTGAAATATCAGTTTCCACTGTCCTAAAAGTAAAGAAAATTAGAGCTGCTCTTATCCGAAATCTGCATATAGTACATTAGTTTTCATGTGAAAGTCACCTAGAAGAAAGTAAAAGTTTTTGTGTGACGTAATGATGGCAGAAAATTAGAACTACAGTAACAGTTCACAGAACTAATGTGCAACTTCCTTGCTGATAGGTTGATGCAAGTATGCTGAGTACACAGCCTGCTGATCAAACTCAATCATGCAAGATAAAGCGTTATTCGACGACCACGCTTATAGTTGAAATGGTCATAGAGATACTTGTGGGCTATAGGACCAGGGCGTCAAATAAACATCAATTGCACTTAAAAAAAATTAAAATGAACCAGGACTGCGCTCAGGTAACAAAATAAAGAAAGACTGCCAAAGGGCGTACTGTAAAATTGTAAGTGCCAGCAGATGCCTAGTTAGTTCCTTTTTACAGCGATGCAAATGTGGGCAGACCGAAACCCGGCAGCAGTTCATCTACATCTACATCGATACTCTGCAATTCACGTTTAAGTGCCTGGCATATGGTTCATCGAACCACCTTCACAATTCTCTACTATTCCAATCTCATATAGCGTGCGGAAAGAATGAATACATCCATCTATCCTGATGAGCTCTGATTTCCCTTATCTTATCGACGTGATCGTTCCTCCCTATGTAGGTCGGTGACAACAAAATATGTTCGTATCCTGAGGATAAGGTGACCGTAATTTCGTGAGGGATTCCGTCGCAACGAAAAACGCCTTTGCTTTAATGACGTCCATCTCAAGTCCTGTACCATTTCATTGACATTCTCTCATATATTTCGCGATACTAGAAAACTTGCTGCCCTTCTTTGAACTTTTTCCATGTACACCGTCAGTCCTATCTGGTAAGCATCCCACACCGCGCAGCAGTATTCTAAAACAGGACGGACAAGCGTAGTGTTGGCAGTCTCCTTAAAAGGTGTGCTACATTTTCTAAGTGTCCTGCTAATAAAACGCAGTCTTAGGTTAGCCTTCCCCACAACATTTGCTGTGTTTCTTCCTATTTAAGTTGTTCGTAATTGTAATTCCTAGGTATTTAGTCCAATTTACGGCCTTCAGATTTGACTGATTTATCGTGCTGCCGAAGTTACCGGATTCCTTTTAGAACACATGTGGATGACGTCGCACTCTTCGTTATTTTGGGTCAACTGCCAATTTTCGCACCATTCAGGTAACTTTTCTAAATCGTTTTTCAATTTGTTTTGATCTCCTGAAGACTTTATTAGTCGATAAACGACAGCGTCATCTGCAAACAACCAAAGACGGCTGCTCAGGTTGTCTCCCAAACAATTTATATAGATAAGGAACAGAAAAGGGCCTACAGCACTACCTTGGTTAATGTCGGAAGTCATTTCTGTTTTACTCGATGACTTTCCGTCAATTGCTACGAACTGTGACTTCTCTGACAGGAAATCAGAAATCCAGTTACATAACTGATATATTCCAGTTTCACTACAAGCCGCTTGTATGGTACAGTGTCAAAAAAAGCCTTCCGGAAATCCAAAAATACGGAATCAATCTGAAATCCCTTGCCAGTAGCACTCAACACTTCATGTGAATAAAGAGCTAGTTGTTTTTCATAAGGAAGATGTTTCCTAAAACCACGTTGACTGTGTCAATAGACCATTTTCTTCCAGGTAATTCATAATGCTCGAACACAATATGCGTCCCACAATCCTGCTGCATATCGACGTTAATGATGTGGGGCTGTAATTTTGTGAATTACTCCTACTACCTTTCTTGAATATTGGTGTGGCCTGTGCAACTTTCCAGTCTTTGAGTACGGATACTTCGTCGAGTGAACGTTTGTATATAATTGTTAAGTATGTTAAGTATGGACCTAATGCAACAGCATACTCTTAAAGGAATCTAATTGGTATACAATCTGGACCAGAAGACTTGCTAATGTTAAGTGATTTAAGCTTCACTACTCCGAAGATATTTACTTCTACGTTACTCATGTTGGCATCTGTTCTCGATTCAAATTCTAGAATATTTACTTCGTCTTCTTTTGTGAAGGCATTTCGGAAGGCTGTGTTTAGTAAATATGATTTAGCAGCACTGTATTCGATAGTATCTCCATTGCTATCGCGCAGAGAAGGCATTGATTTTTTCTTGCCCCTAACATACATCACATACGACCTGACTCTCTTTGGATTTTCTGCCAGGTTTCCAGATAAAGTTTCGTTGTGGAAACTATTATATCTCGCATTGAAGTCCGCGCTAAATTTCGATCTTGTGTAAAATATCGCCAACCTTACGGATTTTGCTTGTGTTTGAATTTGGCGTGTTTGATTCGTTGTTTCTGAAATAGTGTTCTGAACCGCTTTGTGTACCAAGGAGGATCAGCTCCGTCGTTTGTAAATTTATTTAGTACAAATCTCTCAATTGTTGCAGATACTATTTCTCTGAATTCAAGCCACCTCTGATCTACACTTACATTGTTAATTTGGAAAGGGGTGGAGATTGTCTCTCAGGAAGGCATCAAGTAAATTGTTATCTGCTTTTTCAATAGTTATATTTCGTTTATTTTTGGAGGATTTGGGGGTAACAGTATTAAATCTCACTACGACAACCCTGAGTTCACTAATTCCTGTATCCGTTTTGATGCTCGTTGTTAACTCATTGTTACTTGTTCCTAAGAGGTCAACTGTGTTTTCACAATCGTTTACCATTCGCGTTGGATCATGAGATAACTGCTCGAAATAATTTTTAGAGAATGCGTTTAGCACAATTTCGGATGATGGTTTATGCGTACCTCCGGCATTAAACATGTATTTTCGCCAATATATCGAGGGTAAATTAAAGACACCACCAACAACAACCGTATGAGTCACGTACGTGTTTGAAATCAAACAAGTTTTCTCTGAATCTTTGATCAACTGTATGATCTGAATTGGGAGGTCGGTAAAAGAATCCAATTATTGCTTTATTCCCGTTGCCAGCAAAGAACTCTGCCCATACTAACTCACAGGACCTATCTACTTCAATTTCGCGACAAGATAAACTACTTCCAACAGCAACAAACAGGCCATCTCCATCCGTGTTTATCCTATCCTTCCGGAACACCGTTAGGTTCTTCGCAAAAATGTCGGCTCAGCTTTTCTCCTGCTTTAGGCAGCTTTCAGTTACTATAAAAATTTGAGCATCCGTGATTTCTATTAGCGCTTGGAGCTCTGGTACTTTTCCAACACAGCTACGACAATTTACAACTGTTTTATTGATAGTTCCTGTATCTACGTTCGTCCCGTGTCCGGCCTGCACTCTTTGTGACTGAGGCCCTTTTTGTGTTTTACCGAGACCCCCTAACCTAAAAAGCCGCCCAGTCCACTACACGCAGACCCTGCTACCCGTGTAGCCGCTTCCTGCGTATAGTGGACACCTTATCTATTCAGCGGGACCCGAAACCCAACCACCTTTTGGCGCAAGTAGAGGAATCTGAAGCCTACACGGTCGCAGAACCATCTGAGCCTCTGATTCAGATCCTCCACTCGGCTCTTTGCCAGAAGTCGCAATGGGTCCTGTTAACTACGCTGCAAATGGTCAGCTCTGCTTTCATCTTGCAAGCAAGGCTGCCAGTCTTTGGACCTTCTATTAGCTGCTCGAAACCAGAGAGAATCTCTTCTGATCCAAAGTGACACACATCATTGGTACCGACGTGAGCCACCACCTACAGCTGGCTGACGCTGTGCTCTTCATGGCATCCAGGGGGACCCGTTCTACGTCTGGAGTTACTCCACCCGGAATGCACGCGGAATGCACATCGGTTTTCACAGTATTCTACGAGCCGTTCAACATGATCTGGCCAATAGTGCAGTCATTGTTACTTTTGAAACATATAAATGTTAAATATTTAAGAAACATGCAATAACCAGTTGACAAAATGGGCAGCTCTGTAAAGTCCCCAAGTTACTCATTACATTCCCTGTCGCAAAAATTCATTTAGAGTAACCTTTCAAGATACTAGTACAAATTTAAAACCCACAAGCGGCAGAGCTTGTATCTGGGAGCAGTAGCTGTTAACTCTTGAACCAATGACCACCAGCAACTGTTGCTACACCGTAGAACAGGCCTACTGTAGTTAGGCTGACACTTCCAGAAACTTTAATACACAGTGGTAATGAGAAGATTAATCAAACACAATTAAGCAAAGGTAGAGCATCAAGTAAGACGAGTTGCAAGGAATGACGTAAAGGAAGATCAGATGCACTCAACGAGGAAGATCAGTCCAGCCTTATCACACGAATCTTCTCTCCCAATCCTCCCCCACACACAAGCTAGGAATTGAAAAATTTAAACCTTTAGAAAAAAGCATTTAATTCAGACCCGTGACGACAATAACAAAGGAACGTGCGGTAGCTATTTAACATAAACCTGAAATTATAAACCCAAGACCGATGTAAACAGTAATAAGCACCAAGCGGAAATCGACAACTCAACAGGAAACAAGGTCCGGTAAATAGTGCTAACAGATTAGACTGAACGTTAAATTCAGCTTCGCAACATAAACTCATAGCAAAAGGCTATGTTCTAAAAAGTTCTCACCAAGTTTAGATCTTATGGCCGAGAAGGGCCCGTCTGAAGTGTCTGCTGATATACCAGTCTTGGTTTATCCGCAGCTCACAATCCAGCGATTTCTCCAACTGAAGTACAGCGGCACGGCTTGTCTCACTCTGGAGCACAACCCGAGTTGAGGCCCTGCGCTACTCCATGAAGTGCTCTGAAGACGCCGTCCCAGCTTATCCAACTGGAGTGGAGACGGTGCCCCAGTTATCAGCCGGAAACTTGTGTCTCAACCGTTAGACTCAAACCCTACCACGCGAGCCCCGCACGTCTGCAAAAGGCTAGGAACTCACCGCATGACTCTTGGATCGGTTGCATGATTCCATTTCACGTAGACTTTCTGTATGCAGCAAAATTACAAAACACACAGCAGAATAATTAATGTTTCTTCTCTATTTCCCTACAGCTATCCCCACATAGTCACAGTACACAAAAAAATTCACGAACAAAAAACAAAAATGCAACACATGAAAAATATTTATCAAAAGAACACATCAGATCACAAGCTAATTCAGTATCATACAAAGCAGAAAGACGAAACAATATGAAGGTGGTGAAAAGGTCGATTGTTAGACATCCTTGTGCTTGTAGTTCCAGCTGACTACTAATAACAATATTCGCGAAATGAAAGAATATTACTAGCGAATAAATGTCCAGGCTGGGTGAGCTAAATAAAGAAGCCTGTTATTTGTAGGGTAGGGGAGGGGGGGCCAGCATCAGCCCAGGGTGTACTAATTGAAAGTGACAATTATGGGGAGGCGGTGGGCTATTGTATAAAGGAGAGAACTATAGTGTCTTGTGAAATGAAAGAAATCTTAATAGTGCATTTTAGGTACATGAATGCTTGATTCTACTAATGATTTAATACAAGAGTCACCTTATGACTATGCATCAATGATCACCGCAAAAATGGAGGAACATATCCTACGGCTTCTAGATATCTACAGTATTACCCATTAAAATTGCTACACCAAGAAGAAATGCAGATGATAAACGAGTATTCTTTGGACAAATATATTATACTAGAACTTACATGCGATTACATTTTCACGCAAATTGGGTTCATTGATCTGAGAAATCAGTACCCACCACCTCTGGCCGTAATAACGGCCTTGATACGCCCGGGCATTGTCAAACAGAGCTTGGACGGCGTGTACAGGTACAGCTGCCTATGCAGCTTCAACACGATACCACAGTTCATCAAGAGTAGTGACTGGCGTATTGTGAAGAGCCTGTTGCTCGGCCACTATTGACCAGACGTTTTAAGTTGGTGAGAGATCTGGAGAATGTGCTGGTCAGGGCAGCAGACGATCATTTTTGTATCCAGAAAGACCCGTTCAGGACCTGCAACATGCGGTCGTGCATTATTCTGCTGAAATGTAGGGTTTCGCAGGGATCGAATGAAGGGTAGAGCTACGGGTCATAATATGTAACGTCCACTGTTCAAAGCGCCGTCAACGCGAACAAGAGGTGACCGAGACGTGTAAACAATGGCACCCCAAACCATCACGCCGGGTGATACGCCAGTATGGGGATGACGAATATACCCTTCCAATGTGCGATCTCGCCAAACACGGATGCGACCATCATGATGCTGTGAACAGAACCTGGATTCATCCGAAAAAATGACGTTTTGCCATTCGTGCACCCAGGTTCGTCGTTGAGTACACCATCGCAGGCGTTCCTGTCTGTGATGCAGCGTCGAGGGTAACCGCAGCCACGGACTCCGAGCTGATAGTCCATGCTGCTGCAAACGTAGTCGAATAGTTCGTACCGATGATTGTTGCCTTGCAAACGTCCCCACTTGTTGACTCAGGGATCGAGACATGGCTGCACGAACCGTTACAGCCATGCGGATAAGTTGCCTGTCATCTCGACTGATAGTGATACGAGGCAGTTAGGATCCAGTGCGACGTTCTGTATTACCCTCCTGAACCCACAGATTCCATATTCTGCTAACAGTCATTGGATCTCGACCAACACGAGCAGCAATGTCGCGATACGATAAACCGCAATCGCGATAGGCTACAATGCGACCTTCATCAAAGTCGGAAACGTGATGGTGCGCATTTATCCTCCTTACACGAGGAATCACAACAACGTTTCAACAGGAAACGCCGGTCAACTGCTGTTTGTGTATGAGAAACCGGTTGGAAACTTTCCTCATGTCAGCATGTTGTAGGTGTCGCCACTAGCGCCAACCTTGTGTGAATGCTCTTCAAAGCTAAGCATTTGCACATCACAGCATCTTCTTCTTGTCGGTTAAATTTCGCGTCTGTAGCACCTCATCTTCGTGGTGTAGCACTTTTAATGAGCAGTAGTGTATTATTTAAAAGTTTATTTTCACAACAACAACAAAATGGCTCAGAGCACTATGGCACTTAACATCTATGGTCATCAGTCCCCTAGAACTTAAAACTACTTAAACCTAACTAACCTAAGGACATCACACAACACCCAGTCATCACTTTTTCACAACAGAAATATCGCAAAAAGCAATGTCCCTCTCATATAAGTGTGCTGATGGCCTCGCTTAGTCAGTATTCAAGCGACGTGGGGTTAATTAACTGCCAAAATGATGTCAAGAGGAACCTTCCCTGGCCATGTTCACGGTGTCGATGATTAAAATTCCAGTTTCAAACCGCTGTCATAAACTACTGCTCAGAATAATGTCAAACTTCAAACAATATGTATCTGACGTGGGGAAAAGTTATGGGACAAAAAAATAAAATTAAACTAATAGATGGTGCTTTAAGCTTTTTAGCATAAATGAGGTCGGCTACAAATGGCATATGAATCGGAATACACCGGATGTTGTTTGCGTTGCACATTACACTACCCGTACTGTTCAGTGTGCATGAGTGTACGAGTTCGACAGTTAAGAGCAGAGACACTGTTAGTCGCGTAAGCCCATCCATCACGGCAATGTAGTAAGATATCGAGTGGGAAAAATAGGTTTTTAGGTGTCCTGAGGCCAAAACCCAGATAAAAAGCAAAGAGACATCGGTTTCTAATGTTGTGAGACTCGTGCGAGACATGTTCATTATGCTATCCACCTTCTACTGCCAGAAGGTGAAATCGAAAAACAGTACATTGCACAAAAGATCGTCCTGTCTCTGAAGTCACGTTGACAATGCGTTGTGCAAAGCTGAATTTCAGTTGAGCTAAGTTCTCTTAATTGGAGCACTGAACACAACAGCTTTCTGATAACCCCACAGCCGTAAGTCACGAAAACAGGAGCACGTCATCTGGTCCGCCAGGGTTTCAGGGAAATTACAGCTGATAATTCTAGCATTTCCTAAATGCCTCTGCAGCAGCCACTTCACTGGTTCTACAATCTACGGAGGAGAGTTATATTGCATACAAATGAACCTACCTACATATCCAAGCAGTAGAGCGGATGGAATGGTGTTGGTTGCCAAAATACTCTCATAGCATATACCAGTGACGGTACAGGCAACAGAACCGTCAGGACTCATTTCCTTAAAAAAATACGGTCCTGCGATAAACGATGCCGTCGACGCACACCATAGAGCCATCTTTGCAAAATGAAATGGTACCGGTTTATTTGTGTGAGGATTTTCCGTTGCCCATATTTTGCAGTTATGAGTACTGACATGTCCTTGGAAGTTGGTTATGTGTGTCCACAGAACGTTCCTTGACCATTCCACTTCCATGCGAGCAAGAAATTCCAGAACGGACATTTGTCTTGCTGGAATGCCAGCAGGGAGAAACTCCGGAACGTGGATGATTTCGTGTTGGTAGCAATGCAGGACGTTTCGTAGGGTTTTAAGCACCGGATTCTCTAGCGTATTTAACATTCGGGAAATTCCCCATGCATTGCATGTTTGTACATCAACGCTCGACCCCTTCTGCATTGCTGTGGCCACATCTTCGACAGACGTAGTATCAGCTTCTTTCCTATATCTGCCATAATGCGCTTCAAAAGAACCTGTCTTTCCGAATTTTGTAATCAGTTTCTCCGAACCCTTAGCATACATTGGACCAATGCCCTCTTCCATACCTTAAGTGGACGGAGCTTTTGCTAGAATACTGGCGCACAGGCACCGTTCTTGTCAAAGAGGCTTAACAACAGCGCGTGATCGTTTATAAATGTAGTCATGTCGCCGGCCGCGGTGGCCGAGCAGTTCTAGGCACTACGGTCTGGAACCGCGCGACCGCTGCGGTCTCTGGTTCGAATCCTACCTCGGGCATGGATGTGTGTGATGTCCTAAGGTTAGTTAGGTTTAAGTAGTTCTAATCCTGGGGGACTGATGACCTTAGAAGTTAAGTCCCACAGTGCTCAGAGCCATTTCAACCATATTTGTAGCCATGTCGGGCATCTCGGACGCAAAACGGGGAACAGCCATGTACCGCGCATCTGTTGGTGTATATATTCTGAAGCTTACAGCTCCTCATATTGTCAAAATTTCGTTAAATTCTCATTTGTTCCCTGACGTTTCTCCCTACGTTTGTAATATGGTGTTCAAATTTGACGTCATTTTTGAGTAGTGGTTCTCTTTCTACAGTGTTTCGAAAACGGATCTTCAATTGTGGGCACTCATTGTTTCACAAGAGGTTACACACCGGGAAAAAACGGAACATGTCGAACATACTCTTTCAAAATAACAATAAACACCTGAATTATTAAACTGTCTTAGTTGGAAGTACTGTAATTCACGTACTGCGGACCCGCAAAGTACATTGAAAATGTACATTTGGAAAGAACTAATAAGCGAACGGTAGGCAGCGTGCTGCCTGTACACATCACATTAGGATAGTCTCCAATGTACGACGGACACGAGGGGCCGCTCTTCCTTTGGAGGCACATGACTAAAGTGAGAATTCGGTCAGGCGAAAGCATTACCTCCAAGAGCAAATCCTATTATTTCAATAAAATCTTGTCTGTTAAACGGAGTATCGAATTACCTATCTAGATTCTATTAGGAGGAACTAACAAATAGGGTGACTGCAGTTACTTCTGTGCTACTTATGCTCACACTGAAATTACTGGTAGAAACCATTCTTAAACGTAAATTGCAGGCAAATGGAAATGCCGTGTGGCTAGGGCCTCCCGTCGGGTAGTCCGTTCGCCTGGTGCAAGTCTTTCGAGTTGACGCCACTTCTGCGACTTGTGTGTCGGTGGGGATGAAATGATGATGATAAGGACAACACAACAGCCAGCCCCTGAGCGGAGAAAATCTCCGACCCAGCCGGGAATCTAACGTGGGCCGTTATGTATGACATTCCGTCGCGCTGACCACTCAGCTACCAGGGGGCGGACAACTGCAGGTGGAAGGGGGAAAAAGAAAAGGGAATAGAATACTGATGGCAGCTGCATTGGGGCATTACTTGGGGTCTGCGGCGACGAGTAAAAATATGTACGGGACCGGGACTCTAACCAGCGATCTCCTGCATAGTAGATAAGCGCGACTCGATCAAAGTGAAAGTAGTGAGATATATATATCAACACCTTTCTATTTTCCCTTCAGTAATTTAACTCTTGGTCATCCATTGTCGGATTTGAATGTCATATTAGATGGATTAGAAATAGAGTCAGGAGGGCGGAACCACATTAAAATTTATAGAGCATGCAAACGTAATGAATTTGTATTCGCAAACATTTTGTAAGTGTCAAAAGCAAACAAGCAGTTTAGAAAGGCAAATAGAGACGGGAGAGAAAATCAAATGGTTCAAATGGCTCTGAGCACTATGGGACTCAACATCTTAGGTCATCAGTCACCTAGAACTTAGATCTACTTAAACGTAACTAACCTAAGGACATCACACACAACCATGCCCGAGGCAGGATTCGAACCTGCGACCGTAGCAGTCCCGCGGTTCCGGACTGCAGCGCCTAGAACCGCACGACTACCGCGGCCGGCTCGACCACTAATAAAGCAACCAATGTGGGAGCGTGGTTTCCTTCTCTGAAAGAGATGTTACATTATTCATTTTACAGCATCTTCTACGAAACGGTAAAGATTCCCAGAACTTTGATGTTGACTGCTATGAACATGGGTGTCTATATTGAAGGGATGTAAAGAATTACTGTTTTTCCTGTCTGAAATATGTTTACCAGAGGCCAAAAGAGGAAATTCTTGCGTTAGATGACATATCTTGAAATTATGTGTACTCCCACCATCGGTGGTTAAAGTCAGTGTCTGAGTAGAGTGGCTAATTCTTCATGCTCAGCAGGTTGTCCACCTTATTTTGGCCAATGAAACACAAGGGCTACACTATCATTCAAAGGGAGAGTTTCAGGTACGACTTAACGCAAATTATCGAAACAAATAGACTAACCTGTATTGTATGTCTTACAAAACAACTAAGAAATCTGAAGGCTGTAGATTCAGCACAATACTTATAGGTTACAATTACAAAGAACCAAAATAGGAACGATCACATAGTAATATTGTGGGTAGAGCAAACCAAAGACTGCGATTCATTGGCAGATCACTTAGAAGGTGCAGCAGGTCTACTAAAGAGACTGCTGACACCACGCTTGCTCGCCCCATCCTGCAGTATTGCTCTCCGGTGTGGGATCCGCATCAGGTGGGACTGACGGAAGAACACTAGCCTCGTCATGTTCTACTACAAAGATCATTCTAAATCAAATGATTTTTATTCCAGTCTTTGATCACAATATCAATTCTTTTGACGATGACCGGTTTCAGTCAGTAATGACAATCCTCAGATTTTTTTCTACACTATGTCTTAAAGTGATAAGGGCGTAATGGCATCGTCAAAGCATACAAATATACTCAGCACAGCATCGTAACAAAGATCTAAAATAAGGTGTAGAATAGGCCACATCGTCCACAAAGTCATATTTGCAACTGGCTACTCAAACGTTTCTCTATGTAATTAAGCCTTCATACTCAGCATCTCCCTCTCACTGCCGCTGCCTATAGATGTCTCTCCCCAACTGTCTCCTTTTTCTCCCAATGATTTACAGTACATTCTACTCCCATTGACTCTTCTCTCACATATACTGTCTCCTTTTATCTTTCTTTCCCATTGACACAGTCTACAACATTGCCTGGTACCTCAAGAATTATGGGGGGTCCAAATAATTTCTCCCCTATACGGATGTGTTTAGAATTTCGGTCCAAAGTGCGCCCTCTCCTATAGCTACCCGTTGAACTTCGCGGGTCTGTGACAGTCCAGAACCTCTCACTCTTCCCATCAAGCCTATGTATGACACCACATTGATTTCTCATTTCCACTTTCTCCTCCATCTTTGGCTCACACTACATTTGCCTTCATCCATCTTCTTCCTCTTTCACCACCACTATCTTTCCTTCTCAAAATTACTGTCTCTCCAAATGGGACTGTGTCGTCTCGCTTCCACGGTCTCTCTGCTACTCTCTTTCTGCACAAAAAGTGCTAATATGTTCGCATGTCAAAATTTTTGGTGGGGAAGGCAGAATGAGGATTGTGGCAACTGGTTCCTCTCTTTTCTGTCAGAGTATTTCCAAGACACCGTAGTCGTATTTTTGTGCTCCGATAGGTGCAGTTTCCAGCTGTATCCCTTCTCTTCCCTGCTGTAGCATGGCGGGTTGTGCTATTTGTATAAAACGAACTGTGTTGGTCAGTAAAGTTTTTACAGCTTATTTTCGTACTTCAATAAAGTTCTTTACTGTGACTCATAAGAGCAAAAAATGTAAGGGCAAAATAAAGTCGTTCGCTCCACACATTTCAGTGAAAACGAGAGCCTTATGATTTGTATCGTATAAGAGTAAAAATATTATTAGAAATACTTTACTGAATTTTCAGTCTTTCAAGTTATACATTATTTTTGACAGCCATTTTAAGTTTCGTTCAGAAACTTTTGGCCCTTTCGGCAACGCCACTGTGGGCATAAGTGTATGGGTGTGAAGTACCCATTATACAGAAACACTGCGTCAAAAAGTATTAATGGTGAAAAAATGTGTTAAATAACATTGTTTGGTAACATTAGAAACCTTGTGATGGCCCTTTAACGTTTATCATTTGTTCAATACTTCATTTAAAATTACATTTACGCCCCAGAGCAGATATTACCTGCATATTTTACGTGTGTAAGTACGATAACTTTGAACCTCGGTATCTCGGTAACGGATAGTTATATCGAAAAAATTTTCAAGGTTTCCAGAGATTATTATTTTAAGAATGCTTCATACAACTTTCAGTGATTTACAATAAATAGAAATTCGAGAAACTGCCCCATTTTCTACCAGAAAATCATAATTTTTGAGGGTTTTGTCAGGAATCACCCATAAACAAACAGTGCTCTTATTAGTCGCCTAAGTTTCACATTAGATCAAACCTAATGCAAAAGAACCCAATGATTTCCTTCATTTTTGTAGTCTGAAGGAAATGTGTGCTGTTTGCGTTTTGACTCTTTCCTGTAGGATAGCTACAGTATGCCCGTTCTTGCAATAGATATACAAATGGCCGTCAGGCCAAGGACTATCCAAAACACTTGGTCCCTTATCTAATCAACTGATCCCGAAATATGCTCCCTGAAAAATGACATTTTCGTGTACGGCTATTCGCAATATATTGATACCGCGCACTATACTCCAATGGACCGATGCAGGGAGAATAGTATTTTAAGGCTGAATCTACACCATCACTGGGGAGGAATGGCTGCTTGCAGTTTCTATGTGAACAAACATCTTGCTGGCAGCCATGTTGCATAGGTACAATGAGGTGACAAGACCGATGGAATACCTCGTAATGTCGCCCGGCGTAGCGCAACAACTCGACGTGGCGTGGACTCAGCAAGTCTTTGGAAGTCCGCTGCAGAAATATTGAGCCATGCTGCCTCTATAGATGTCTATAACTGCCGAAGTGTTGCCGGTGCAGGATTTTGTGAACGAAGTGGCCTCTGACCTTTCGATTATGTCCCATAAATGTTCGATACGATTCATGTCTGGCAATACGGGAAGCCAAATCATTCGCTCCAACTGTCCAGAATCTTCTTTAAATCAATGGCAAAGAACTGTGGCCCGCTGAGATGGCCCATTATCATTGAAAATTCTATCGTTATTTAGAGACGTGAAGTCTCTGAATGGCTGCAAATGGTCTCCAAGTAACCAAACATAACCATTTGCAATAAATGATCTATTCACGGGACCAGACGACACCGTCCACTCCATGTAAACACTGCCCACACCATTATTGAGCCGCCATTAGCCTCCATTGTATCTTGTTCGACAACTCAGGTCCATGGATTCGTGGAATCTGTGTCACACTCGAACCCTACCACCAGCTCTTACAAACTGAAATCTGAACTCATCTGACCAGGCCACAGTTTTACAGTCGTCTAGGGTCCAACCGATATGGTCAATAGCCCAAGAGGGCCGTCGCAAGTGATGTCCTGTTACGAGTAGGAACGGTACTCGCACCGCTCGTCAGCTGCCTCGGCCATTAACGACAGATTTCGCAGCACTATCCTAACGGATAAAAAAATGGTTCAAATGGCTCTGAGCACTATGGGACTTAACATCTTAGGCCATCAGTCCCCCAGAATTTAGAACTACTTGAACCTAACTAACCTAAGGACATCACACACATCTGTGCCCGAGGCAGGATTCGAACCTGCGACCGTAGCGGTCGTGCGGTTCCGGACTGCAGGGCCTAGAACCGCACGGCCACCGCGGCCGGTCCTGAGGGATACATTCGTCTTACGTCCCACAATCATTTCTTCGGATATTTCACGCAGTGTCGCTTGTTTGTTAGGAGTGACAACTCCACGCAAACGATATTGCTCTAGGTCGTTAAGTGGAGAGCGGTAATGGCGAAATTTTGGTATTCTCGGCACTCTCTTCACACTGTGGATCTCAGAATATTGAATTCCCCAACGATTTCTGAAATGGAATGCTCCATGCGTCTAGCTGCAACTACCATTCCGCGTTCAGGGTCTGTTAGTTCCCTAAATGTGCCCATAAGCACGTCCGAAACGTTTTTACATATATCACCTGTGTATAAATGGCAGTGCCGCCAATGTACTTATCTTATACACGTTGTCTTCGCTATATTACCGCCATTTGTATATGTGCATATCGCTCTCGCACGAATTTTGTCACCTCAGATTTACGTCACGAAAGGAAAATAATAAATCGATATTTACTTAAAAGAAAGGCATGAGATTGTCCTTTACAGGGACGGTTTTCCCGCAGGTTTTCGCTCATACACTGAGCGACTGTTTCAGGTTCCCTCCATGAATCCTCCCGTATTCGGTCTGGAGCGACAGTGGCGTAGGCAGATGGACCGCGGACAGCCGTCAGACCCGAGGCGCGGTTCCTGGCGCCCTATGGCCACGGTTCGTGGCGCCACAGCGCCCGCCGACGCCGGAGATTAATCGAGCAGCTCTGGAATGTCATTAGTCGCTGATTTAGAGGCGGCGTTACGCGGATTACCCACATAGCTATTTTGAGTAATGGCTCATTGAGAATTAGGTTAATATGGCGGGATCGCTGTGAAGTACGGGAATAGCTGGCATAGCGCAGACCGATGTGTATCTCCCTCCGGCGCCAGTGGATTCACTCGTAAAGGTGTAATAAGGGACGGATGCACTGTAACTAGTAGATCCACAGTACGTGTTGTGTTCGTGACTGCAGCTGGAACTACGACGACATAGCCAATTCATTTATTGCGGTCGTTGTACAGTGCATTATAATGCGAAGATAATTAAACGAAATGTGACTCTGTCTCTCTCTGTCTGCCTTTCTCTCTCCCTCTCACTGTCTCCGACTGCCCCCCCCTCTCTCTCTCTCTCTCTCTCTCTCTCTCTCTCTCTCTCTCTCTCTCTATTTCTCTCTCTCTCTCTCTCTTTCTTTCTCTCACTATTCGATTAGTCGATTCCGACTCTTCATGGCCCCATTTCTATGAACTAAAGCACGCCAATTTCTTCTGCCCTGCACTTTCTCCCGCAGACTCTTCACGTTGGAATCTATTACTCCTACAATGCTATCTATCCAGCTCATGTCTTTGCCGACCTTTAACCTTTGTGCCTTCGATCTCTCCCATCAACGTATTTTTCAAGGAATCATGTCTTCTCATAAAGTACCCAAATTAGCCTTTTTTTCAGTATCAGGCGTTCCAAGAACTAATCTGGATTTATTTGCTGTATTGCTGGTCTGTTAGTTCTCTTTGCTAACCCAGGACCTTTAAGGAGTTTCCCTCAGCACTGCGATTCAATGGTTCGGTCTTTCTTACAGTCTAGTCTCACATCCTTACATCGCAAATGCAAATACCATAACCCTTAACATTAGAATCTTTGTTCTCAAACTTACGTATCTACTCCTCAAAACATTGGACATGGCCTTTCTACCAATTTCATGGCTGCAGTCACCATCAACAGACGTCTGGAATTCGAGTTAATTTACACAGAAATTACCTCCATTGTTTCTCCTCCTATATACCATGAAGCGACAGGTGTAGTTGCACATAATTTTCGTTTCTTTGACATTTAGCATTTCACCAGCCTTTGCTCCTTCTTCTTCATCTTCAGTAAGACGATCTTTGACCCTTCTTCACTTTCTGCCATAAGTATGGTATCATCTGCGTACCTAAGATTATTTGTATTTATACCAGTTAATATAATTTCGGTTTCTTCTTCGCCAAACCTGGCATTCCTCGTAATGTGCTCTGAATACAGAATGAATAAATGTGACAAGATATAGCACTGACGTACCCCTTTTTTGTATCCGGACTCATTTAGTTGCTCCACACGTGGTTCTCACTGTGGCTTGTTGGTCAGAGTACAAATTCCGTATGAGGTAAATGAGGTGATGTAGTAATTTCATAATTTATAGTTGTTAACAAAGTCTAAGGTTTTTAGCATAGGAAAAAAAGCAGGGATATACAACATTCTGGAATTCTCTGAACTTCTCCGTAATCCTTAAGATTTCGGAAGTGAAGTCTGTAGGTGTTAGACAGTTCAGTCGCAACGTTGTTGAGAGAAAGAAAGAAATACTGAAATGAGTAGAGGTACTTCGTAAGTCTTCCACCTTCTGGACGGATCCTTCCTCCAATGGTTTTATCCAGTGCTTACTGTTTCATTACACTCTGTTTCCTTTAAATCAATAAGAAACTGCTGTACTCGTCTCATCTGCACATTCTTCAATAACTGGACTGTGCGGAATCGAATACTTAGTTATTTATTTTATTACTGCCGTTAATTACCTGTCTTAACCCTCTATTCGCAGCTCTTCATAAGTTGTCATGTGTACATATCTTTCCCGTTCTTGGTCTTAGGTCAAAGCCGCCATACGAGGCACCGTTTCTTCGTTTTAGGAGGCGGTGAGCTGTTTGGAGACTGTTCTCCGCTGATTCATTCGCTTCTGCGTGCCTTTCCAGTCTCCCATGCAGATGTTTTCACCACTAAAACAGATTAAAAATATGTTTAGTTTTAAGTTAAATGCTGACAGCGTTTTAAGCTTTTTATTTTCGCTTGTGATTTTTGTATTTAATGAATATGTGAGATTCAGCATCAGATTGTCTATCCACTGCGAACTAATTCCTATGGTGATTTATTTGTGACGATGAAATACAGATGTTCTGAAAAAATAATGACATGTGCCACTGCGCACGCAATTTAGATGTTAATTTTAATGACACATGTACCGACACTTCTTATGTTAAAAATTTTTCTCACTCTCTCGCCCTTTCTCTGTCACTCTGTATTGATATTGTCCTTATAGGTAACATCAGGGGCGAAAATTTGTCTGGTGTGATAGAAGAAGAAACAGGAGTCAATTCTGAGGAGACAGAGGATCCAGTAATAGACGCAGAATATAAGTAAGTTTTGGAAAACTTGAGTTAAAATAAGGCAGAAGGGGTAGATAACATTCCATAATAATTTCTAAAATCATTGGGGGAAGTGGCATCAATACGACTATTCACGTTGTCGTGCCAAATGTTTGAGTCTGGCGAAATACCATCTGACTTTCGTAAAAGTATCATCCAAGCAAATCCGAAGACTTCATGAGCTGACAAGTGTGAGAATTATCACACAATCACGTTAACAGCTAATACATCCAAGTTGTTGACAGGAATAATATACAGAAGAATGGAAAACAAAATACAGGATTTGTTAAGTGGCCATCAGTTTCGCTTCGGTAAAGGTAAAGGTACCATGGAAACAACTCCGACGTTGCGGGAAGCAAGACTAAAGAAATGTCAAGATACGTTCATAGGATTTGTCGATCTGTAAACAGCGTTCGACTGCGTAAAATGGTGCAAAATGTTCGAAATTCTGAAAAAAGTAGGGGTAAGCTCTAGGGAGAGATGGGTAGTATACCATATGTAGAAGAGCCAAAAGGAATTAATGTTCAGCGTGAAAGGACATCATTCGTTGATGATATTGCTATGCTGAGCGAAAGTGAAGAAGAATTACATGATCTCCTGAAGGGAATGAATAATCTAATGAGTACAGAATATGGATTGACGAAAGCAATGAGAAGTAGCAGAAATGAGAACAGCGGGAAGCTTAACACCAGAATTGTGTATCACGAAATAGACGAAGTTGAGGAAGTCCACTAATTAGGCAACAAAATAACCAATGACGGACGGAACAAGGAGTACATGAAAAGCAGACTAGCTAAGCAAAAAGCCAATTCATGGCCAGGAGAAGTCTGCTGGTAGCAAACATAGGCCTTGATTTGAGGAAGAAATTTCTGAGAATTTACGCTTGGAGCACAAAATTGTATGGTAGTGAAACTCGGACTGTGGGAACAGCAGAACAGAAGAGAATCCAAGCATTTGAGATGTGCTGTTAGAGAAGAATGTTGTAAATTAGATGGGCTGATAAGGTAAGGAACGAGGAAATTCTCTGCAGAACTGGCGTGTAATGGAACGTACGGAAAACAGTAACAAGAAGAACGGACAGGATGATAGGATATCTGTTAAGACATCAGGGAACAACTTCCATGTTACTACTGGGAGCTGTAGGGATAGAAACTGTGGAGGAGGACAGAGCTTGGAACACAAGCAGCAAATAATTGAGGTTGTAGGTTGCAAGAGCTACAGATAAATTATAATACTGTGTACTATAAAGTAAATGATTAATTTTAATAGTTGCTGTCGGCATTCTATTTAATATATTTACGATTTGCATTTATTTTTGAGTTGGGTTTGGGGGATTGGGGGGGGGGGAGGGAGGCGGAAGAAATATTGTCATCAGCTAAGTACCTTAATGATTGTTCTATATGTTTTTGTTGTCAAAACACTAAGGCTTGCGAGGAGATCCCTGCAGGATATTTTAGATCGGATACCAAATTTAATTATTATAATTAGCTTCCAGTTTTGAAAATACTATTCGTGTATGTAGAGTTTTCCCGATAAAATAATCCGTGTATCACATGCTGAGCTACGTTCACCGTTGTCTATTGGTGCTTCTAAATCTCAGAGCCAGGTAAAATTAGAGCAGTTAGGGCGCTGATAGCGTATCAGCTGGTCTTCGCTACACATGTTATCATTTAGCAGTTGGTCTTAATGCATATACTAAGGTAGCTATCTTTTTCTCATCAGGCTGTCAGAATGTATTTCCTTTATTTCCGTCCGAAATCACAAGACTTTTGGACCGCAGACTATGAGTTCTGGTTAGCGATGACTATCTTCAGATCTGTTGGAAACGTCCTAGTATCATGAAACTGTAGTTAACACGTTCTGAAACAGATCTGAAGATAATTATATGCTAGCGAAGCCGGTAATCTAAGTGCCAAAATGTTTTGTGGTTATAAACGGAAACAAAAGAAATTTATTCTACACTTTGTGGAGCAATGTTTTTGTTCGCAACGATATTCCAGCCTTTGACCCGCTAAGAAGTTCGAGTTGATGAACACCATCTGTCGCATACTAAAGTCTAATCTATACTTATTTCTTGCAAAGCGCACTATAAAAATAATTACGATATATGTAATTGTAACTGCGAAACTCTGGATTTGGTATTGACCTGTGCCTGTCTGGTTCCCGTAATAATCACTTATTAAAAATTAAGAGCTTTCGTCGAGTTGTTAGTGAATGACAGAGGATTCGTTGCTTGTGTGCACTAAATAATTAGGAAACGAAAGTCACTTCCCTTGTTATTCCTTCATGATAAGTGCTATGTCATGTTTTACAGCCACCATCACTTGCGGTGTGTCGTATATACAGCATAGAGACTTTTCAAGTGATGACTGAAATATGAAGGCAGATCTTATGTCATCAACTTTCTTCTTGTGTGCATCTCGGCAGTAACATCCTTTGGGCTTAGAGCCGACAGACACTTCATATGGGCATTACTATATATAAAACACTGGTTTACGAACAAATCACAGCTGTATACCGACCATCTTGGAGACCATGTCCAGTAGCGTGTACTTTCGAGACAATAAGAAGCATGTGTATAATTTCCTTAACTTCTAGTGCATACAGTGTAGTCACGTTATGTAGATGAACCTAAGCCGGCCACTATCGCCGAGCGGTTCTAGGCGCTTCAGTCCGGCACCGCGCGACTGCTACGTTCGCTGATTCGAATCCTGCCTCGGGCATGGATGTGTGTGATGTCCTTAGGTTAGTTAGATTTAAGTAGTTCTACGTTCTAGGGGACTGATGACCTCCTCTGTTAAGTCCCATACTGCTCAGACCCATTTGAACCATTTGATGAACTTAATTCTTCAAAATACTGTGAACTGTCGCCTAAGGAATTGAGTCAAATCAAAATCTTTATACGTTGGTTAACCGATTTGCATGTCCATAAACGAATGCCCGCGTATTAGTTGCCGTTTCACGGTATCGTTCAATCGCTTTCTTTCCGTCACTTCTAGAGATATCAGAAACGCAACACAAATGGAAAAACGACATTCTGTATCTCGTCACGAACTCCAGAATTCTTTCTTCTAATGCCACCGAATTACATGCGATAAATCCGTTTAATAATGGACGTACACGCTACGCCACTGTTATGAATAGCACCCCGCAAGCGACAAACTGTGGAAAGCGAAAAAATTAACTACTCAGAAGCACGGTATGGTATTCAGAAATAAAGTTTAAGAAATACAGGGTAGACAACTTGATACATGAATGCCTGTAAGCGAAGGATTTTGGATTACTTTCGGAACATATAACTTTGTGCTATGGTAGGCTTCCCAGGCCGTTATCACCTTCAGTTAAACGTCCCAATTTTGTGAGCTCGCCCTTATATTTTGTAGATAAACGTTTCAGGGACTGTAGCAAATCGCTTCATCTGGGTCGTGTATTTGTTCATTTCCATGAAGACGGGCTACGGCGACAGTCCCAGAAACCATCATCTGTAGTACAACACGACATATTCTTGAAGAACTTGAAATTATGTTTGGGTGAAGTATCATGAAAACCATCGCTACTCTTCAGTGATAACAAAATTCATAGTAAATGTGTGAGTGTTAATGCAATGCAGAACAGGGAGAAACTCTCTCGCGTCTGGTACTGAAATTAGTACCTCTAATAGGCCATCCTCATGATGAAAGCTACACTCCTGGAAATTGAAATAAGAACACCGTGAATTCATTGTCCCAGGAAGGGGAAACTTTATTGACGCATTCCTGGGGTCAGATACATCACATGATCACACTGTCAGAACCACAGGCACATAGACACAGGCAACAGAGCATGCACAATGTCGGCACTAGTACAGTGTATATAGCAATGCAGGCTGCTATTCTCCCATGGAGACAATCGTAGAGATGCTGGATGTAGTCCTGTGGAACGGCTTGCCATACCATTTCCACCTGGCGCCTCAGTTGGACCAGCGTTCGTGCTGGACGTGCAGACCGCGTGAGACGACGCTTCATCCAGTCCCAAACATGCTCAATGGGGGACAGATCCGGAGATCTTGCTGGCCAGGGTAGTTGACTTACACCTTCTAGAGCTCGTTGGGTGGCACGGGATACATGCGGACGTGCATTGTCCTGTTGGAACAGCAAGTTCCCTTGCCGGTCTAGGAATGGTAGAACGATGGGTTCGATGACGGTTTGGATGTACCGTGCACTATTCAGTGTCCCCTCGACGATCACCAGTGGTGTACGGCCAGTGTAGGAGATCGCTCCCCACACCATGATGCCGGGTGTTGGCCCTGTGTGCCTCGGTCGTATGCAGTCCTGATTGTGGAGCTCACCTGCACGGCGCCAAACACGCATACGACCATCATTGGCACCAAGGCAGAAGGGACTCTCATCGCTGAAGACGACACGTCTCCATTCGTCCCTCCATTCACACCTGTCGCGACACCACTGGAGGCGGGCTGCACGATGTTGGGGCGTGAGCGGAAGACGGCCTAACGGTGTGCGGGACCGTAGCCCAGCTTCATGGAGAAGGTTGCGAATGGTCCTCGCCGATACCCCAGGAGCAACAGTGTCCCTAATTTGCTGGGAAGTGGCGGTGTGGTCCCCTACGGCACTGCGTAGGATCCTACGGTCTTGGCGTGCATCCGTGCGTCGCTGCGGTCCGGTCCCAGGTCGACGGGCACGTGCACCTTCCGCCGACCACTGGCGACAACATCGATGTACTGTGGAGACCTCACGCCCCACGTGTTGAGCAATTCGGCGGTACGTCCACCCGGCCTCCCGCATGCCCACTATACGCCCTCGCTCAAAGTCCGTCAACTGCACATACGGTTCACGTCCACGCTGTCGCGGCATGCTACCAGTGTTAAAGACTGCGATGGAGCTCCGTATGCCACGGCAAACTGGCTGACACTGACGGCGGCGGTGCACAAATGCTGCGCAGCTAGCGCCATTCGACGGCCAACACCGCGGTTCCTGCTGTGTCCGCTGTGCCGTGCGTGTGATCATTGCTTGTACAGCCCTCTCGCAGTGTCCGGAGCAAGTATGGTGGGTCTGACACACCGGTGTCAATGTGTTCTTTTTTCCATTTCCAGGAGTGTATAACAGTGCAAGTGGTGTTAAGAATGACTCTATGATTCACAACAGATCTTGTGTCTGCATGAATGGAGTAGCTGTGTAATGGATTGTATCAGTCGTGCGGAAACAATGTTCAATCAGAATGACGGTGAGTCTTGCCTCATCGGAGATAATTCAAAAATAACAAGCCGTTAACAAATTCTTCTGACTACTTGGCATGATGACAAGCCATAACAAAGCATAAAACTAAGTCAACGTGTTTTGTCAATTTTTTTAATTTTAGATGGGCAATCAAAACAAAATAAAAGAAGCAAATCTTATGATCTGTAGCCTTAGGATGATATGTACAGTACAGTACAGTACAGTAGATGCCACCTAGGTCTCGCAACGTGCATGAGTCGATATAAATAATGAAATGCAGTGGGTTTTGTAGAAGGCGCAGATTAAAAACATAAAATTACTTGATTTATCATTAGTCACTGTCTTGCGGCCTTGTAGCAGTGGTAACACCGATTACCGTCAGATCACCCAAGTTAAGCGCTGTCGGACTTGACTACTACTTGGAAGGGTCATCGTCGGATACTGCCAGGTGCTGTTGGCTAGCGGGTTGTCTTTTGAGGTCACTTGAGGAGCTACTTGACTTAGAAGTAACAGCTCCGGCCACAAAATCTGATAACGTCCGGGACAGCGGTGTGCTGCACACACGCCCATCCGCATCCGACCGTAGTGCTAGTCGCAGGTCCTGTGTGCCTCGCACACCTACAAGTTGTGTGGAGATCCTCAGCTGCCGTCTTTGCAACCAACACACGGCCATCGCTGGCACCGGAGCAAAACCACTTTTCACTGAAAACACAACTGTCTTCCGCCTTTCCCTCCGGTGAGTTCTGGCTTGACATGACTGACGTCGCAAATAGTGGTAGTCTAGAGCCAGCGGACTGCTTGTTACAGGGAGTCTGTCTATGAGGTGTCCTTGAAGTAACCGTTTTGTAACAGTTCTTTGTGTCACTCTAATGCCAACTGATGCTCAAATAGCTGCTTTAGATGCAGTGCCAGACCCATATACGGAGCACGGAGGTCTTCCTTCTCGGTAGTGCCATGTTGCTGCCTGGAGCTCGTGACAACCACCGGCAGCAATCATGCAAGTCATCACAATGCTGCCAAGTCTCTCTGCGCTGTTGCCGAAGGAACTCCCAACTTCTCGTAGCATTGTTACACGACCTCGTTGAAACTCAGTGAGGTGTTAATATTGGCGTCTTTGTCGCTTTATAGGCTTTCTTGTTTATCAGCACTCACTGTGTTCACTCGCAAAAGGATCTAAAGCTCACGACCATTACAGCGTGTATATAAAGCAAACCTGATTTGCATCCTCATAGTGGCGCTACTAGCGCCACTCTTATGCAACTGGTGTAAAACTTGTATATTCATCATCCTGCACATGTAGAAACAGTCTACCCCGGTAGCTGAGTGTTCGCCGGCACGGTAGCTCAGCGTGTTCGGTCAGAACTGAGTGACTGGATCAATAATGAACTTCAACGGGCGTCAGGGGACGTCCGCCACGAACAATTACAACGAACCATAACGAACAAAATGAGATTACATAAAAAATAGTGGTCAGCGCGACGGAATGTCATGCCGAGGCCCCAGGTTCGATTCCCGGCTGGATCGGAGATTTTCTCCGCTCAGGGACTGGGTGTTGTATTATCGTAATCGTCATCAACTCATCATCATCGACACCCTCTTCGCCGAAATGGCGTCAACTCAAAAGACTTGCACAAGGCGAACGATCTACCCGACGGGAGGCACTAGCCACATGACATTTCATTACATGTAGAAACACGCTTACCTACTTTCTTTTACGTCTCCTACTCCCTCTTGGCGTTGCAGTTTTTTTTTTCTTCCGTCTGTATCTGAACGCTCAATATCCGCTTGTCATTAATGGACGAACATTTTGTAAAGTTTTCAAGTAAATAACTTATAATTTGAGACCGGATTATACGCATTTGCATATTGCATATGCATTTGCGTATTTAGCTCATTTTCACTGGTTACTGCATATTTTAACTAAAAGCTAGTTACGACGCATATTTTCGCTCTGGGTTTACAATATTTTAAAATTTTAGACGGGCGGTCTCTAGCCCTATCTAGTTTTGATGTCTCACAGATTGACCGCAACCTAGAACTACGAGCAATCGGTAACCGAGAGGCCACTGCCTAGCGAAATCATTACAGAAGTGGAACAGGAACAGGCAGACAGAGTCAACCTCCAGCGCCCGCGCACCCGTTAATCCTCTCCGCTGTCATATCGTACTCGTCGGCAACAATTAAACTAGTGAAGCCTTTAGTCACAAGCCCCTTGTTTCAGCTTAGCTTTCTGTTTACTTGTACACAGATGAACTTGTTTACGACGTGTAGTGTGTAACGTGTTGTACACCATGCCGCCCGAAAGAAGAAACGTTTCGTGGGCATCTGACGAGCCTGGAACATTTACATATGAGCGAGTGGTTTTATATTGTCTAGTCTGCGAGGAAAACGTATAGTGCAAAAAAAGTTTCAAATAGATCAGCACGTGAAGACACGTCTTCATACTTCAGGGATGCAGAAGAAAGACCACAACAACAACTTCTGACAACAACAAGTTTCAGGGATTTGTTCAAAGGTAACCAAAAAAGTCGGTTTAACATGGATCTATGTGATCTATGTGAGGCATTCATTGCAAGCAATATTCCTCTTCACAAACGTACAAATCCTATCCTCAAAGGCTTCCTGCGTAAGTTTGCTTAAATCAAAATATACCAGATGAATCAACATTGCGTAAAAATTTCATACCGACAATTTACGTAAATTTTCCGTAAGAAATAGGCAGTGAACTTAAGGACAGCATTATCTGGATTTTAGTTGACGTAACGATAGACACTTGTGGCCGTTACATTGCAAATTTAATTGTTGGTGCTTTGAAACAAGAGCTTACTTCTTTCTGTTTAGCGGCCTGCAAAGAACGTGATAAGGTAAATCATTCTACGATCGCCAGATTTGTGAATGTGGGTATTAGAAAAATGTTTCCATAATCTTCTGCAGATGAAAGAGTGTTTGTGCTTATTTCAGATGCTGCTCCCTATATGATCAAAGCAGGGAAAGCCCTCCAAGTAGTTTTACCCAATTTGATTCATGTGACGTACTTTGCTCATGGAGTGCATCGCATTGCTGAAGAAGTACGTTCCACGTTTGTGAATGTAAGTAAACTGATTTCATCCACAAAGAAAATGTTTCTGAAGACTCCTGTTCGCACCAAGACCTACAAACAAAAACTGCCAGATGTGACTTTACCCCCCGAACCAGTAATAACTCGTTGGGGTACGTGGGTCGAGACTGTGTTGTTTTACAATGAACATTTCTAGGCCATTAGAGGGGTAGTAAACGATTTCGTTAGTGCAGAGGCTTTGGCAGTTTGCCAGTGCAAGGAAGCTTTTAATGATTCTGGCATTAAAAGAGACATTGCTGTGATTAGCACTCATTTGTCCCACATAGTACTAAAAAGCTTGAAACTCCAGGTTTGGCGTTGAATGAATCTACCGTTAATGAATAAAATAATTCTAGTGAACTCCTCATTGCCGGAGGTATTCCCAAGAAAACTTAAAAAAGAGTTTGAAAACATTTTAAGCAATAACCCAGGCTTTGAATCTTTGTGCCACATAGATAGTTTTATTAATGGGCAGGCGACATTTTTACCTGAAATAATAAGTGTCAATGTAGCATCCAAATTCATAAACTGCACAGTTACCTCAGTAGATGTAGAACTGTCCTTTTCTGCTTATGAGAATGATTTGAGTGATCGTAGACACAATCTTACTACGGAACATCTGGAACAGTACTCGGTCGTTCATGTTTACTGCAGTAAAAAAATGTGAAATAAATTGTAAGTGATGCTTTGGTCCAATAATATTAATCAAAAGTTAATGCTGTTCAAAAAAATTCGTGATTCTATGTTGTTTTTTAAATAAAATATTACGGAGTTTTTGAGCGTGCCCCTATGCTTGCGATATATCACGAAGTTGATCCTGTACATATCGATTGTTTCGCTGTGACTCACTCGCATCGCATTCGCTTGTTACCGACAACAATAGAAAAGAAGGAACAATTCTTGAAACACGGAATGCGTCCTCATTTTGTAAATGTTTAGAAAATAATCTCAGAAAGGCCCCCTTTCTAACCTCTACCAGAAGGTATTCAGAAAATGATACCAGCGTTCTAAGCGTACCGATTTTTCGTGTGGCCGGCTCTCTTCCTCGTAACTGATACGCACAGCTTCTACTTTGAGATATAATGCACGCACTAACTACCTTGATCTTGCATATTTCGATACTTTTCATGCACTTTTAAGCATTTTTCATGCATATTTGTATGAATATTTTAAGGTTTTTATGATGCATATAATTACTTATAACAGTTGTTTAACATGAAATTCACTTGCTACTGGAAACCCATGGACCCTCGATTTGTGTCGAATGGTTTCACAAGATTCTATAACACAATTATGTAGCGTCACCTCATCAGCAACGTTAGTTACACTAATCAGTTCCTTTAGGTGGTCACATGGATAGTAATTCATGGTCTAAGATACGTGACAGAATTTGTTCTCCAGTATTTCCTCCGTCAATCGTAGAGGATGTGGTGTCACCGCCAGACACCACACTTGCTAGGTGGTAGCCTTTAAATCGGCCGCGGTCCATTAGTATGCGTCGGACCCGCGTGTCGCCACTGTCAGTTATCGCAGACCGAGCGCCACCACACGGCAGGTCTAGAGAGACGTAATGGCACTCGCCCCAGTTGTACAGCCGACGTTCATAGCAATGGTTCACTGACAATTACGCTCTCATTTGCCGAGACGATAGTTAGCATAGCCTTCAGCTACATTTGCTACGACCTAGCAAGGCGCCATAATCCTTTGCTATATATATTGTGGTTATAACGTGTACCGTCAAGAGAGATGTTCTACAATTGTGGATTAAAGTTAAGTATTCTACCAGTTACCTCCTGTTTTGCTAGTCTTATTTCTCTGACCTGTTCCAGACCTAACGCCAGTCAGCGTGTAATTAAACGCGTGCATTTCGGCCTCCTCTAGAAAAACAGTGTTGGCTCTTCTGCCAATACTACAGAGGATATCTTTGAGTGCGCGTGGAGCACTGTGGCATACGTGCTGCACCCTCAGGGGACGTAGATGATACGCTAGCTTTTACTAGCAGGGTTACTTCCTGTAGTTGGCGTGAATGAGTCCCCTGAGCAAATTCCCCGAACACAGCACTGTTATGGTCTCCTCAAGGAATACAGCGATACGTGTTACGGTAACTTAATATCATTTAGAACACTCAGATCCTAACCGCTGCTTCTACGTAGGCTGGGTTTAAACGTTAGGTTTTAGTCTGTCCCTAAACTCTGGTTGCGAAAACGTCCTATTCCATTCCTTCGAGATGGCGTTCACAAGGTTGATAATGGATTTGCCATTTGAGAATGTATCCCCTGCTCTGTCAGCAGCGGGTCAAACCCTGCACACGTAGAAGATGCCACGAATATATAAAGTAAGCGTACCCAACAGTCAGTACATGGCATTTAACGGATTTTACGGCGACATGTCACTTGCTGACATCTTCGTCAGGCGGAAGATAGTGTCCTTCCGTATACGAGCGAATTGTGGCCCATGTCCAGCAACGACTGTGGTGCTGCAAGGCTACAAATTATATGAAAGATGGGCTCACGGAATTTGATACTGGCACCAAAACTCGAGTCATTTGTTTCTAAATGTCAGAGATAAACACATGGTCACAGAGTCAATTCGCGCTGAAGGATACAATTTGTGCTTTAACTGAATGACGATTCGGTAATATCAGAAGGCCATATATAAATTGATTTTCATTATTTCTTACAAATGTGAGATGATTGATAGTTGGAGAGGAAAAAAACATTCTGTATAAAATTTGAGCTTGAGCTTCTACTTTCATCTCCCATCCTAATCCCTTTCCGCTCTTCCTCTCCTCCTCCTTCCACACAACTTAACTGACTATTTCCGTTTTACTCTCTCATTCTGTTCTTTGACCGATCCCATTACCTCTCCCTACCCATTACTGTCACTCTTCCCTCCCTCTTCCTAAGCCACATCTCTTATTTGTAAGTAGATCAATCAGATATATTCTAAGCCAGTTGTGTTACACATATTTAGCGCTCCCAATCGCAACGTAGTATTTTACGGAGTCAAAACTAAACAGTCAATTAGTCACCTGTCTATGACAATGTTTAGTAGGATATGTGGCATTATTCTCATTCTCTGGTGACGTTAATTTTGCAATTATCGCCTTGCAAGTTGGGACAAAGTTTCGCTTGTCTGTCTATTTGCAGGTACGACCAGGTATGGTAAGTATAGATTACATGAAAAACACTGAGATATGTAGTTCATTTTATGGAACAGTTTCTTCCTCTATATGTCCGCAGCTCGTGATCGTGCTGTAGCGTTCTCACTTCCCACGCCCTGGTTCCCGGGTTCGATTCCCGGCGGGGTCAGGGATCTTCTCTGCCTCCTGATGACTGCGTGTTGTGTGCTGTCCTTAGGTTAGTTCGGTTTAAGTAGTTCTAAGTTCTAGGGGACTGATGACCATAGATGTTAAGTCCCATAGTGCTCAGAGCCATTTGAACCATTTTCTTCCCCTATAACCATTGTCTTACATTTACGTTTCCATGCAATATCTACAACCATGTTCCTTAAGAAGACGAAGGCTATACTCCGCAACGAACTGGCTTTAGGGGCAGGTGGAGGAACAACAGCGGTGGCGCAAGCACAGGCACGTAGTCGCTCGGTTATGACGGAGCAACGAGTTGAAGGAAGAGGTGGTGGCGATGGCAGGTACAGCGGCAGATCGGAGATAAAATCGTGTCACTGGCCTCTCAGCTGTCACTTCATCAGCACACCTGAAGGTGGAAAAGTGGTCACCTGCTCAAATATGTTTCCCACTGCTCACTAAAATGCGTGAACTATTACGTCAGGAAATATTCTGAGAGAACCCGGAGAATCATGTCTTGGAATATCTTGTAAAACTATCAAAAAATGACGGAAAATATAAATATTGAGAAGTTACAGAACTACCTAAAAACGTCGAAAGTACTGAAAGAATGTGACATGTTCTCGTGTTTTGAGATGCTTATCTTAGATATCGGGAGGTATCAGACGTATTGCAAGTATCGAAAGAGATTGGAAAGAATCGGAATTTAGTTATGAATGTCAGAAGTGTATTTGTAGCATGACGTTACACAGCTCACTGGTACAAGGCAAATGCT
This sequence comes from Schistocerca americana, assembly GCF_021461395.2. Lineage (NCBI taxonomy): Eukaryota > Metazoa > Arthropoda > Insecta > Orthoptera > Acrididae > Schistocerca > Schistocerca americana. Next base: position 328,646,777 of record NC_060125.1, read on the forward strand.
TCTCGCGTGTGCATTTAAGTCAGCAACGTATGACACACTTTGAGATTACACATCAATTCCTCGTGTTCGGTAAAGTCAAGCGCCGGCTCGACGGTCAAGAACGTTAGAGCAGAGAGGGCTGCGAGGTGACGTCAGCCGATAGTACACTGACCGACACCTCTCTAAGACGACAACGAGAGAGTAGCGCCGTGTGCAAGAAGAGGAAACTAGCGCCACTACGAACGCTACCTCAGTGACGTAAGAACTATATTGTTTCGCCTGTAATACGAATGGTATATAATGAAGAGATTGCTTTTGTTTCATGTCGCCCTTTGCTTGCGACATTCTCCAAGTTAAGAATCGTCATTTACCTTACTGTAATAAAAATTCATTAATACGATCTGCTTGAATTGTTGTTTGGCGACTCGAGAAAGCAGGTTTCCTAGGTACGCCATATTTGATGAGTGGGCAGGACACAACCCGTTGAAAACCAAGTGCTAAAAGATTTGTTTGACACAGTGTTGAGATATCAAGAAGACGAATAATAAAAACAAGACAGATTCTGGTCGTACCTAATTGATGCTGTTGTTGCCACAGTTACTTGTCCCATTAGTTTGTGTCATCAAGAAATTATGTGTGCATACATACATGACACTCTTCAGCTAGGAAATGTGAGTTCAGAGGGCATTACCATCAACAGTCTAACTCTTGCTACCGTGAGGCAGTTTAGCTGTGTCGCTGTTGTGCAGTACGTACTCTTCAATGGTACTCTTTACGTACCACAATACTGTTTATTAAATAAACAAAATTTTGACGAAGCTGAAATGGCTAATGACAGTGACTGCACCATTATCTGTAATAGTGTGGTGTAATGCAACACGTTTCTAACCAGGTCTGAAGATGGTCATCACAAGCCGAAATCAATCGTCTGAATACAAATAAACATTGTGGCCCAAGACTGGATTTACAAAGAAGCTAATAAATTCTTATCTTTTTTTGTGAAGAGGAGGAGCGACTTCAGGTAGACTAGTGCATTTAATTATAAATATGGCTGAATTATCTGTAAAGTTGGTTAGAATTAATGATGATATTCTTAAATGGATTTTTGTCGATTACCCTTCTAAACGTCCAGTATGTACTGGTGTAATAGCTAAGCTTCAAGGATTCCAAACACTTTCCTGAGGCCTATGATCCAGTTTTCACCAACGGAGTACGCATGTTCAGTTGGGCGCTTCATACAAACGTCTCACTTGTTTGTAAATTGCTACTTCCCTACTCAGGTGAAGTCAGACAGATGTATATGAACAACAAGAATGCACCTCTCTCGCTGTCTGACATCAAGGAATGGGATTCAAGTAATGTTGTAGTCTGACTTCGAACAAAATTGGAAACTTTGCAAACTGTCGAATCTGGTAGTTTATGAAATGAAATTTTGAAACATTAGGTTAATGTGAAAATAAAGACAGGCATTTATGTGGGATCGAAAAGAAAACTAGCAAAAGAGATTCGAAACAAGCTTGCCGTGTTATATGTTGAGTCAAAGAACGGTAATTATTTCTACAAATTATTGATTATATCTAGACTGTAGGCAGAAAATTAGAATGTGAACTACATTTATTTTTATCGTCCTTATTCAGATGCAGTAAACTCTACAAATAGTTCATTTCATAGCAATGTGAAGTTTGTAGAAATGTTGGAGAGAACAATCAAAGTGTATAAAAGAATCTGTGTAGTATTTAGGACCCTGAACACGGGTGGCAGGTTGTAGGAGGGTAAGAAACAATACTGAGGAAAAAGACTTAAGTAATTCCATTGTATTTATGTCTCTAAACTTTACAGTCGTCAGATAAATACGAACCTCTTAATGCTACCTGGTGTAAATACGGAAATCCACCACTTATGTAACGCAAAAAAAAAAATCTTTTGATGCTAGTACAGGGTATATAAAATGCTTTTGAGGATTAGTACTTAACGGTATTACTGCATATCTTCATGAAGTTGAAGTATGTAAACGCTCTCTTCCCTGTCTTCATTCTAAAGAGAATTTGGTTGCACATTTAGTTTATTGTTCAATGTTCAAACCATCCAAAAGCGTCGTGCAAAAAGCAGGGAAACAGTATATAAAATTCGACAAGTGCAGCAAACTGTTGAAGCTTCCATTTTCATATATGCAGATAGCAAATATTTGCTGCAAGCGGGTGTCAATGACGAAATTTTTAACCACAAACCATATAATATTGCTTTCTACAGGCACTGCAGTAACAGTGAGAAACATTCAGAGTTTCATCTGTACCAAGATACTGACTGTATGTGATGGTTTAGCAAACAGATGTTTCTAGTTCCTTGCGCATTGAAAGTAGTTATTAAAAACAAGCAGATGGATGTTAGTCTCAAAGAAGACGTAGTGTTTCGAACAGCAGAAATCTACCACATCTACAAAGAATGATTCAGGCAAACTGCAAACACAAAGATAATTGTCTTTCTGCAGGCATATTTGGAGGAGCTGCACATGACAACTGTAAGTGAAACTATAGGCCTAATTTTATGACGATTCTTTTACTTCAGAATCTGAAGAATTACAACGTTCGTTTCATACCTACGAACCTAGGCGAACAAGTGGAAAAACTAAAATATCGATTATAATGAAATAGGGGAAATAATACTGACCATGATTCTTTATTTGGTACAAACATGGACAAGCGTAAGCAATTTGATGATTCTACGGCAATGGAACATCATTGAACGATAAAATTTCTGTTTATGACTACCTTCAATTATATGTCATGTTCGTTAGGAAAATATATACCTAATGAGTCGAAAATAACGAAGTATTTCCACCACAGTGAAAAATCTGAGTCATTTGGAAGGTGTGTTTCTATATGAATATATAACTAATGTATCAATTTTTTTGATGATCAGTTACTATCCACTGAAGCCTTTCTAAACATGATGACTGGTGAAACAAATGACATGATAGAAATGTGATATTTATTTGAACGTAAGAGAGAAGGAGAATACTCTGACCTGTAATTGAAAACCGACATCTCTCTATACGCTGATATCTCACAAACATTTCGTGCGCTCTGTCTCAAATTTCACTACCTAGATCCAGTCCACCTGCTTTAGTGTGGGATACTTTGATGAAAACTACTAATGTAAAATTACATCTTATTACAGACGTAGAACAATTTCGGTTTGCTGAGGGTGGCGTCACAACTCACATAGAGACGCTGTTGCTAGCAATAGGTTCGTGTCTGGTTATAATGAAAATAATGACGAACCTTTTATTAAACACCTTCATGTTAATTGTCTCTACAGCAGTGCAGTGATGTTAGAACTACTATTCTCATTCTGCATGGCTGTTTGGGACAGTACTGATGTAGTAAGCATGCAGATTCACGAATACTACATTACAGAACTAGACCTTGAGTACACAGAAGCGTGTGATTTAATCCGATCTGTGAAATTTAATCCGATCTACCATTACGCCCAAAGAAAATAACATCAGCACGAAGTATCAACAAGCTAGGAGTTACGAAGAAGCTCATTTCCATAATATTCGCTGGATATATCCTTTTGTCAAACTTCCTGGAAGAAACTTTACATCGTGTCACCGTGTACTATCACATACGAAATGAAAAGCCTGTCGTGTGAGTGTAGGGTAGGAGTTGAAATTTGAGGATCAGGAAAAAGAAAAGGGTTCATTATCGTAATTGGCTGTTAGCAACACTCAATCCCGCATAAATGCCTGTCTTTATTATACGTGCTATAGGTTACTAAGGTTACTAAAAACCCTTGCTTTGCTTCATGTCAGATGAGGCCTAGTTTAATTTTTCAGGTTACTCCCAAAACATCAGATATAAGTCGCAGGACGATCCACATATTCTACATGAAGAACTTCTACCCTCAGAGAAGATGTGCTCATTATTTGCCCCATATTTTTCAATTACACCTTAAGCAGTGCTAGGTATCTGGAGACGTTTGACAATTTTTGGGCACAGTTAACAGACGAATAGAAGCTGTATTAACGTTCCAACAAGATGGAACAACCACCCACACATTTTAAATTCGCTGACTTTCAGCCATTTGATATATTTTTGAGGGTGTGTATTGAATCCCTTTTTGAGCTATTAGGACCGTTCAGAATGGTTATTATATTACTATAGTACGTAGTATTGTTATTATATTATGACTTGACAATCTGCACAGGGAAATCCGGGAAATGTGAGGTGTGCAAAAGCCCTTAACATGGCTCTCTGCGTCCCACACGAAGAGTATGAAGTCCGACTGCGGCTATAGTAAAGACAGCCATTCGTTGTCCAGTTCTGTAGTGTAACGTTACGAGTATATGGGCTAATTATCCCCCCCTCCCCCATCCCCCCTCCCCCCTCCTATGAACCATGGACCTTGGCGTTGGTGGGGAGGCTTGCGTGCCTCAACGATACAGATAGCCGTACCGTAGGTGCAAACACAACGGAATGGTATCTGTTGAGAGGCCAGACAAACGTGTGGTTCCTGAAGAGGAGCAGCAGCCTTTTCAGTAGTTGCAGGGGCAACAGTCTGAATGATTGACTGACCTGGCCTTGTAACACTAACCAAAACGGCCTTGCTGTGCGGTACTACGAACGGTTGAAAGCAAGGGGAAACTAAAGCCGTAATTTTTCCCGAGGGCATGCAGCTTTACTGTATGATTAAATGATGATAGCGTCCTCGTGGGTAAAATATTCCGAAGGTAAAATAGTCCCCCATTCGGATCTCCGGCTGGGGACTAATCAAGAGGACGTCGTTATCAGGAGAAAGAAAACTGGTTCGACAGTAGGAAAAGGAACAGAAGGAAACGTAGTAGGTGAATATGGATTGGGGCTAAGAAATGCAGCAGGAAGCCGCCTGGTACCATTTTCCACAGAGCATAACTTAATCATAGATAACACTTGGTCCAAGATTAATGAAAGAAGGTTGTATACATGGAAGAACCCTGGAGATACTAGAAGGTTTCAGATAGATTATATAATGGTAAGACAGAGACTTAGGAAGCAGGTTTTAAATTGTAAGATATTTCTAGGGGCAGATGTGGGCTATGACAACAATCTATTGTTTATGAACCGCAGATTAAAACTGAAGAAACTGCAAAAAGGTGGAAATTTAAGGAGATGGAACCTGGATAAACTGAAAGAACCAGAAGTTGTACAGAGTTTCAGGGAGAGCATAAGGGAACAATTGACAAGAATGAGGGAAAGAAATACAGTAGAAGAAGAATGTGTACCTTTGAGGAATGAAATAGTGAAGGCAGCAGAGGATCAAGTAGGTAAAAAGACGAGGGCTAGTAGAAATCATTGGGTAGCAGAAGAGATACTGCCTTTAATTGATGAAAGGAGAAAATACAAAAATGCAGTAAGCGAAGCAGGCAAAAAGGAATACAAACGTTTCAAAAATGAGATCGACAGGAAGTGCAAAATGGCTAAACAGGGATGGCTGGAGGACAAATGTAAGGATTTAGGGGCTTATCTCACGAGGGGTAAGATGCATACTGCCTACAGGAAAATTAAAGAGGACTTTGGAGAAAAGAGAACCACTTGCATGAATATCAAGAGCTCAGATGGAAACCCAGTTCTAAGCAAAGAAGGGAAAGCAGAAAGGTGGAGGGAATATTTACAGGGTCTATACAGGGGCGATGTTCTTGAGGACAATATTATGGAAATGGAAGAGGAGGTAGATGAAGATGAAATGGGAGACATGATACTGCGTGAAGAGTTTGACAGAGTACTGAAAGACCTAAGTTGATACAAGACCCCGGGAGTAGACAACATTCCATTAGAACTACTGACAGCCTTGGGAGAGCCAGTCCTCAGAAAACTTTACCATCTGGTGAGCAAGATTTATGAGACAGGCGAAATTTCCTCAGACTTCAAGAAGAATATAATAGTTCCGATCCCAAAGAAAGCAGGTGTTGACAGATGTCAAAATTACCGAACTATCGGTTCAATAAGTCAAAGCTGCAAAATACTAACTCCCATTCTTTACAGACGAATGGAAAAACTAATAGACGCCAACCTCGGGGAAGATCAGTTTGGATTCCGTAGAAATGTTGGAACACGTGAGGCAATACTGACCCTACGACCTATCTTAGAAGAAAGATTAAGGAAAGGCAAACCTACGTTTCTAGCATTAGTAGACTTAGAGAAAAATTTGACGATGTTGACTGGAATACTCTCTTTCAAATTCTGAAGGTGGCAGGGGTAAAATACAGGGAACGAAAGGCTGTTTACAATTTGTACAGAATCCAGATGGCAGTTATAAGAGTCGACAGGCTTGAGAGGGAAGCAGTGGTTGGGAAGGGAGTGAGACAGGGTTGTAGCCTCTCCCTGATGTTGTTCAATATGTATATTGAGCAAGCAGTAAAGGAAACAAAAGAAAAGTTCGTAGTAGGTATTAAAATCCATGGAGTAGAAATAAAAACTTTGAGGTTCGCCGATGACATTGTAATTCTGTCAGAGACAGCAAAGGACTTGGAAGAACAGTTGAACGGAATGGACAGTGTCTTGAAAGGAGGATATAAGATGAACATCAACCAAAGAAAAACAAGGATAATGGAATGCAGTCGAATTAAGTCGGGTGATGCTGAGGGAATTAGATTAGGAAGTGAGACACTTAAAGTAGTTAAAGAGTATTGCTATTTAGGGAGCAAAATAACTGATGATGGTCGAAGTAGAGAGGATATAAAATGTAGTCTGGCAATGGCAAGGAAAGCGTTCCTGATGAAGAGAAATTTGTTACCATCTAGTATAGATTTAAGTCTCAGCAAGTCGTTTCTGAAAGTATATGTATGGAGTGTAGCCATGTATGGAAGTGAAACATGGACGATAAATAGTTTAGACAAGAAGAGAATAGAAGCTTTAGAAATGTGGTGCTACAGAAGAATGCTGAAGATTAGATAGGTTGATCACGTAACTAGTGAGGAGTTATTGAATAGAATTGGGGAGAAGAGGAGCTTGTGGCACAACTTGACTAGAAGAAGGGAGCGGTTGGTAGGACATGTTCTGAGGCATCAAGGGATCACCTATTTAATAATGGAGGGCAGCGTGGAGGGTAAAAATCGTAGAGGGGGACCAAGAGATGAATACACTAAGCAGGTTCAGATGGATGTAGGCTGCAGTAGGTACTGGGAGATGATGAAGCTTGCACAGGATAGAGTGGCATGGAGAACTGCATCAAACCAGTCTCAGGACTGAAGACCACAACAACAACACGACTGGTATTGAGGAGAGATGAATTTGTTGCACAGCTGAGCGCTACCAGGCTCATGGCACAAGGCAGGAAGTGGCCAGCCTGACTAGTTTACGATCCCAACCAGCCTCATGTAGAGATGAACAGAGTGACAATATATATAAATGACCTAGTAGATAGGGTCGGAACTTCCATGCGGCTTTTCGCGGATGATGCTGTAGTATACAGAGAAGTTGCAGCATGAGAAAATTGCAGCGAAATGCAGGAAGATCTGCAGCGGATAGGAACTTGGTGCAGGGAGTGGCAACTGACCCTTAACATAGACAAACATAGTGTTTTGAGAATACATAGAAAGATGGATCCTTTATTGTATGATTATATGATAGCGCAACAAACAGTGGTAGCTGTTACTTCTGTAAAATATCTGGGAGTATGCGTACGGAACGATTTGAAGTGAAATGATCATATAAAATTAATTGTTAGTAAGGCGGGTGCCAGGTTGAGATTCATTGGGAGAGTCCTTACAAAATGTAGTCCATTAACAAAGGAGGTGACTTACAAAACACTCGTTCGACCTATACTTGAGTATTGCTCATCAGTGTGGGATCCGTACCAGATCGAGTTGACAGAGGAGATAGAGAAGATCCAAAGAAGAGCGGCGCGTTTCGTCACAGGGTTATTTGGTAACCTTGATAGCGTTACGGAGATGTTTAGCAAACACAAGTGGCAGACTTTGCAAGAGAGGCGCTCTGCATCGCGGTGTATTTTGCTGTCCAGGTTTCGAGAGGGTGCGTTTATGAAGAGGTATCGAATATATTGCTTCCCCCTCCTCATGCCTCCAGAGGAGATCACGAATGTAAAATTAGAGAGATTAGAGCGCGCACGGAGGCATGCCGGCAGTCGTTCTTCCCGTGAACCATACGCGACTTGAACAGGAAATGGAGGTAATGACAGTGGCACGTAAAGTGCTCTCCGCCACACACCGTTGGGTGGCTTGTGGAGTATAAATGTAGATGTAGATGAAACGGGTAAATACCAGCGCTAGAAATTTTGATGGTAGTAGTTCACGTGGCCTTCGTGCAACAGACAGTGCTGCAACTAATGACGGAGTGTCAGACTAGCTGAAAGATGGTTTTATTACAACTCTTTGGGAATCTATAATTATTTAAAATCTAGCATTAAAGCAGATTTGAATGCATCAACGGTACCGGAAAAACGAGGTGCATCCAATGTCACAACAATAGATTCAATGCCTTTAGAACTACAGAAGTTAATATTTCATAGTGAACAAAATTTTTCAGAATGAACCTCTGGATTAACAACTTTTAATCACTACATGATAGCAATGCACTATAACCTAACGGTGTTCAGGAAGGATAGGTTAAATGCAGTTGGTGGTTGCGCTTTTGTTGATGGTAGAAGTGCTTTATACACTCGTGGAAATTGAAATAAGAACACCGTGAATTCATTGTCCCAGGAAGGGGAAACTTTATTGACACATCCCTGGGGTCAAATACATCACATGATCACACTGACAGGACCACAGGCACATAGACACAGGCAACAGAGCATGCACAATGTCGGCACTAGTACAGTGTATATCCACCTTTCGCAGCAATGCAGGCTGCTATTCTCCCATGGAGACAATCGTAGAGATGCCTGTGGAACGGCTTGCCATGCCATTTCCACCTGGCGCCTCAGTTGGACCAGCGTTCGTGCTGGACGTGCAGACCGCGTGAGATGACGCTTCATCCAGTCCCAAACATGCTCAATGGGGCACAGATCCGGAGATCTTGCTGGCCAGGGTAGTTGACGTACACCTTCTAGAGCACGTTGGGTGGCACGGGATATATGCGGACGTGCATTGTCCTGTTGGAACAGCAAGTTCCCTTGCCGGTCTAGGAATGGTAGAACGATGGGTTCGACGACGGTTTGGATGTACCGTGCACTATTCAGTGTCCCCTCGACGTTCACCAGTGGTGTACGGCCAGTGTAGGAGATCGCTCCCCACACCATGATGCCGGGTGTTGGCCCTGTGTGCCTCGGTCGTATGCAGTCCTGATTGTGGCGCTCACCTGCACGGCGCCAAACACGCATACGACCATCATTGGCACCAAGGCAGAAGCGACTCTCATCGCTGAAGACGACACGTCTCCATTCGTCCCTCCATTCACGCCTGTCGCGACACCACTGGAGGCGGGCTGCACGATGTTGGGGCGTGAGCGGAAGACGGCCTAACGGTGTGCGGGACCGTAGCCCAGCTTCATGGAGACGGTTGCGAATGGTCCTCGCCGATACCCCAGGAGCAACAGTGTCCCTAATTTGCTGGGGAGTGGCGGTGCGGTCCCCTACGGCACTGCGTAGGATCCTACGGTCTTGGCGTGCATCCGTGCGTCGCTGCGGTCCGGTCCCAGGTCGACGGGCACGTGCACCTTCCGCCGACCACTGGCGACAACATCGATGTACTGTGGAGACCTCACGCCCCACGTGTTGAGCAATTCGGCGGTACGTCCACCCGGCCTCCCGCATGCCCACTATACGCCCTCGCTCAAAGTCCGTCAACTGCACATACGGTTCACGTCCACGCTGTCGCGGCATGCTACCAGTGTTAAAGACTGCGATGGAGCTCCGTATGCCACGGCAAACTGGCTGACACTGACGGCGGCGGTGCACAAATGCTGCGCAGCTGGCGCCATTCGACGGCCAACACCGCGGTTCCTGGTGTGTCCACTGTGCCGTGCGTGTGATCATTGCTTGTACAACCCTCTCGCAGTGTCCGGAGCAAGTATGGTGGGTCTGACACACCGGTGTCAATGTGTTCTTTTTTCCAATTCCAGGAGTGTATTATAGTGAAACTGAAGGATATAGTTCCTGTGAGTTAGTATTGATACAGGTCATTCTTGGCAAACGGAATAAAATAACTGGATCCTTTCGCCGACCTCCTTACTCAGGTCATACAATGGCTGTAAGAATACCTGAATCTAATTTTAAAAACATGCATACGAGTTACGCACAAAACATCATCTGAAATTATGCTAAACGTATTCTCCGAAATATATTTCGAGCAATTAGTTCATGAGCCCACTTGAATAGTAAATGGTTTTGTAAACACACTTCACCTCTTAGCAACAAATAATCCTATGCTACTAACGAACATGAAAGGATACAGAAGTTGGGAAACACAGGGTTGTTGTGAGCTATCCCGAATGCCGTACATACACAGTCCTCCAAAAACAAACGAAAAATATAACTGTTCAAAAAATGAGACAAAAATTTGCTTGACGCCATCCTCAGAGACAATCTTCCTTCCAAATTAACAACGTTATTGTAGACCAGATGTGGCCTGAATTAAAAAAATAATTCCCACTACAGTTGAGAGACTTATACCATATAAATTAACAGACGACGTAGCTGATCACCCATGGCACGCAAATCAGGTCAGAACACTGTTGCGGAAAAAACGAAAAAAGCATGCCAAATTTAAACAAATGCCAAATCCCCAAGATTGACTTCCTTTTACAGAACCTTGGAATTTCGGGCAGGCCTCAGTTCGAGATGCTTATAATAGTTTCCACAAGGAAACTTTGTCTTGAAAATTGGCAGAAATTCAGAGATTCTCCTCGTATGTAAAATATGCTAGCGGCAATGCACAAGCACAGGCTTCCTTGCGCGATAGCAGTGGACACACTATCGATGACAGTGCTGCTGAAGCAGAGTTGCTAAACACAGCCTTCCGAAATCCCTTAACCAAAGTAGCCGTAGCAGACATTCCAGAATTCGAATCAAGAACAGTTGCCAACATGGGTAACACAGAAGTAGATATCCTCGGAGCAATTAAACCACTTAAATCACTTAATTAATAGCAAGTCTTATGGTCCAGAGGGTATACCAATTAGATTTCTTTCAGAGTATACTGATGGAATAGCTCCATACCTAACGAACATATACAACCGCTCACTCGACGAAAGATCCGTACCCAATTACTGGAAAGTAGCACATATCATTCCAATGTTCAAGAAGGCAATAGGAGTAATCCACGAAATTACAGGCCCATATCATAAACGTCGATATGCAGCAGGATTTTCGAATATATGTTGTGGTCAAACATTATGAATTTACATGAAGAGAACGGGCTATTGACACATAGCCAACATGGATTATAAAACATCTTTCTTGTGAAACACAAAGAGCCCTTTGCTCCCACGTAGTATTGAATCCTATCGACAAGAGCATTGAAATTGATTCCGTATTCCTAGATTTCCCCCTTTTCACACTGTACCTCATAAGCGAATTGTAGTCAAATTGCGTGGTTATGGTATTCGTCTCAGTTATGCTTGAGAATTCGCGATTTCCTGTGAGATGGATTACAGTTCATAGTACCTTAAGAAAAGTTAGCAAGTGAAGCAGAAGTGATTTCTGGCGTTCCAAAAGGCAGTGTTATACGCCCTCTGCTGTGCTCTATCTATATACACGTTTTACGAGACAATTTGAGCTGCCGTCTTAGGTTGTTTGCAGATGATGCTGTCGTTTAATGCGTAGTAAAGTCATTAGCAGATCAAAACAATCTGCAAATCGTTTTAGAAGAGATGTTTATATGATTGGAAAATTGGCAGTTGACCTTTAATAATGAAAAGTTGGACGTTATCCACATGAGTGCAAACAGGAATCCGTTAAACTTCGCTTACAGGATAAACAAATCGTATCAAAAGGCCATAAATCCAACTAAATACCTAGGAATAGCAATTACAAACAACTTAAATTGGAGAGAACACATAGAAAATGTTGTGGGGATGGCGAATCAAAGACTGCGTTTTATTGGCAGAACACTTACAAAGTTCAACAAAGGCACTTAAGGGACAGCTTACACGACGCTGCTCCGACCTGTTTTGGAGTACTGCTGGGCGGTGTGGGATCCTTATCAGACAGAATTAATTGAGTACAGCGAGAACGTTCAACGACAGACAGCACGTTCTGTAATATCGAGAAATAGTGGGGGGGGGGGGGGGGGGGAGTACCACGAACATGATACAGGATTTGGCGTGGTCATCAATAAAACATAGGGGTCTTTCATTGCGGCAGGACCTTCTCACGAAATTTCGGTCACCAACTTTCTCCTCCGAATGCGATAATATTTTATTGATACCGACCTGCATAGGATGAAACGGTAATCATATTAAAATAGGGGAAACCAGAGCTCGCACGGAAAGATGTAGTTCTTTGTTTTTTCCGCTAGCTGTTCGAGAGTGGAGTAATAGAGAATTATTGTGAAGGCGGTTTGATGAACCCTCTCCCAGGCACTTAAATGTGATTTACAACGTATCCTTGCTGACGTAGATGCAGATCGTGGACGAAGATTGTGGCAGGAGCCTCACGATATCAGTGCCTGAATACAAAGTCGAGGTCCGGGGCTGGAGAAATAAACCGGCGTTGAAAAGGACACTTTTAATTTTAGAAATTCTTTCCCTGGCGAAAGTTGGACGCAGAAGCAACAAACATTGGGGATGGACGTTATAACAATTAGGTATACAGCGATGAATAATTTTAAGCACCGCAACCATAAAGAGAGTGCAAGAAAAGTTGTAAAATATGTAAGAAATATAATGATGGGGATATGTGGCTGAAAAATGTATTTTGCCAAAGGTAAGTAAATGATGGAATGAATATATATTTCTTGAAGGATTCTGTAATCAGAAGAGACACTGAGGAGGAAGTGAATTTGGTGGAGGTGGGGTGTACGACGAATTCTTATGAGGCAGTAGTCAGTATCAATAATTATAGTAATGTATAATAGGTGAAAGTAATGCAGATTTTTTTTGGAGGGTGTAGGTGAAGCTATCTGTGAAGGCGATGAAGCTGTAGTCTCATCAGCTGGATGTGAATTTTGTGGTGGATCGACGGAAATATATGAAAGTGTTTGTGAAGATAACGTAGCAATGGTCTCGTCTGCTGGTGGTGAATTTTATTATGTATCGGGGGATGTGAGTGATATATTGTTAAAGGGAGGTGGAGGTGATGTTTTAGGTGCGGGATTTCCGAAGGTTAAAGCTAATGATTTAGTTAGGTATTTTATAGTGTTGATGGCTTTGAGTGATGCTTTCCATTAAAACGTTCTAAAAAGGGTACTACCAGTAAAAGGCAGCCTGGGTGGCTGACTAATAGAATATCATGTAGAACAAAGTGAGAATTATATAAAACTGTCAGATATAGTCAGAATCAAGCTACAGTAGCCCACTGCAGACAGTATTTTAAGGTACTTAAAATGTTATTAGTAAGACTACGAGTATGTGATACGCAAACAGAACAGCTAATTCAAAGGATAAATTAAAAACACATGGTCAGTTGCGAAGGTAGTGTCCGGTCAGCAGAAGGTGGACGTATAAAGTCAGTTCGTAGTAAAAATATTTCCGTTACTGATAAGTCACATATCGGTACAGTATTTAACAATCATTTTCCGAACATTGCTGGTGAATTAAATAAAAGCTTAGTTTCTACAAGTACTCATATAAATATCTGGGGAAGAAAAGCTTACCGTGATGATGTTTGAAATACTCCCGTGTGATACTGAGAAGGGGGATATTGAGTCAATAACTAAATCACTGAAAACTAAGGACTCTCATGGACATTATGGAGTATTAATCATAAATAATCCGTTTCCATTGCAAATAGAAACCGGATGATGATCTAGGTTCCGGCACGGATTACAACGCCTTCTTCCGAACACACTAAAACTAAAAAACTGCCTAAAGAGGCATGGTCCAACATTAATACAGAACATAATGCAGAAGATTTTATGCGAGTCTTTTGGCCTTTTGGGCTTTCTGTATTAATGTTGTTTAATGAATAGTTAACTATTTTGCCAGTAACTTTATTCGAATGTTGACTGCAAGTGCTGTTAAAAAACTGTGGTCATTTAAAAGTGTCTAACCACATTTGTTAGCGGACACTGCAGTTGAAAATTCAGCCAAAAGTCGCTTCTGTAAAGAAGGGGTAAACAATTGTCGAAACAAAATTTAATGACAAATCGTGGTCATTTAACGTAAGCTCACTTGCGCTAGAATGCTGGCTTATTTATTCATGAATCAAGTATTACTTATACAATGTAAATTATCTCAGTGTGACCAATGTATATGATATTTATTTATGTAAATAGTATTGTTATACATTATTTTAGTCCAGAAAGCGGTCAAATGGGTCACGTCATTTCTGTAGAACGTGAGTACAGTGGCGGGTTTACATATAGGCCCACTAGGAACAGGCCTAGGGGCGGCACCTTAAGGGGGCGGCATTTTTGGCTCTGTAATCATTTTAGCCTTTTACGTTTTAAAATAACTGCGCCTACGAGAGACAAAAATTTAAAATATTGTTAAACAACTTGCTGGTTTAAATAAGCCTTAAGAACGAAATTCGTCAATACAACTTGGAAATATACATAGTTTATTTAGTGTTTGAATGGAAATTTAGCATTGGGTTTCTATCTGGTATCATCTTCATGATAGTTCAAAATATTTTGAAGTAAGCTGTCAGGACGGCAATCTACAATACAATGTTTGAAACGCTATTATTCCGAGAATGTTGTCGGCTTCTACTTAATCCTACCATATTTTCCCCCTAGAAAATACCGGAACCCCTGAAAATCTGTGATAAAGTAATCAGCAGTTTCTTAAATACTGCAACATGTGTGGACCTCAGTATATAAAACTCGACTTTGGTTAAATTACTTGTATAGACCATAGGGAAGTATCAAGTCAACCCTCCATTACTGTAATTGATGTGAAACGTCTGTGGTCTTCAAAATCTGAGCTTTGATTTAATGATATCCGTTCAACAAAACTTGGTGATACTGGGAATGGATTACGTTTTTAAACACATAATTTATACAAAAAGAACATAAGCAGCATATTTAATTATGTGTGAAATGCACTACACAACAGTTTAAAAATTTTATTTATTTATTTATGTAGTTACTTTTCTGGCAAAAAAAGAAGACAACTTTCGTTTGTCTCATTTATTGTGCTGCAACCTGTACGATATCATTGTTCCCACTCTGTTCAATCGAATAGTACGAGGCACTGCAAATTTTTTATTAAACTTCTTAACTATTTTCTTCAAGGAAAGGTTATTTTTATTTTATTTTGGAACAAAAGGTGCATTTGCGTGTAGACATGACAGCATTGTTCACACAAATGACAACACACCACGTCAACTGCCAACAAAACTGCTTAAACTTTGTAGTTTGTCTTCTCCGACCACAGGAACCAATAAAATGTTATACGAATAAGTGGAATAGTAGTCGATCCAGCACACCTCACTGCAAGAAATTTGAAAAATTATATGCTTTTAAAATTAGAAAGACAGTGTCTACAATATTCAGAACACATTTTCGTCCCAGCTAAAATTCCTGCGACCTGGGGAACAGAAGCCAGAAAAGGGACTGCCCCATTTTCTTTACGGAACGAATTCCAGGCGGCAGGTGTCCTTCTCTGCTCACTTAAAACAAGAAACAGGCTACAATGAAATTAAATTGTTTTGCATTGTCGTCGTTTTATAGCACAGTACTTCGAGTAATCCCAGTTGGTCATTTCAACGCTCCGTGTTCAAGGGAAAATATTTGTTCTCTTGTGCCGTGTTTAAAGTAAACAGTTTTGTGCTCATGTGCGGTGTACTACGATTGGAACTGCATACAGTCTTTCTTTCATTCTTTCCTTTTACAATTTTTTTCTTTTGGTTTGACTGTTTGTTGACAATTTTGTATGTGCCTTATCATGAATAACAGTGATAAAAGCTAACGTGCAAAATTAAGTGGGTGGCACTTCGGAAATTATGGAAGGAAAGGCGAGAACGAGGAGCCAATGTTCTGGAAACGCTTCGCAGAGTAGATAAATTTTTCGCAAAAACTGTTGCCGGTTCGACTACGAGGTCGAGTAGTATGGATGACATTTCTGGCACTGCAGCTCTTGTAAAAGAAGTAGACATAGACGAAACAAAAGTTAAAAATGAAGAAATGCAATTTGTTCCTGATTTCGAGTTCCACGAGAAAATAAGTGTCAGAAATTACAAAAAGAAATGAGGTCGTTAGTGATGATGCTGCAGAATGGTCTGTCAATGAATCAACACTGGACATTCTCTTACAATGTGCCATTAATCAAAATTGTAACGTGGATTTTTCTAATTCAAGAAGATCAATAGGGGTTAAAGTCAGATATTTGAACAAAAATATATTTTACCGTAAGCTTTTAAATTTGTGAATCAGCTTCGCGCGATTTTCTAATATACTCCTGTAGCACCGGCGTTGTTTTTTGTGCACCATGTATAATGTTCGGAGGTAAGGCCGCGATTGCAACTCATGGTGTTGCAGATTGGAAAAATACTTCTAATACATCTCATCATGAGAAGTCACTTGAACACAAAAATTTTGAGTTATTACTCTTAACACGAAAAAAGTCACTTGGAACAATAAATAACAATTTCGAGTCGTATATTGAGACAGAGAAAATGTACTGGCGCAGTGTGTTGAAAAGGGTGTTTGCAGTAGTGAAGAAGCTAATAAGTCGTTGAGTTCCCCTATGTGGACACGTTGAAAGATTCCATTCAATTTATGATGTCTCTTGAACTTAGAGCCGAGCGTGATCCTTTTCTCGCAGACACATTGATCGATATGAAAATCCAAGGCAGGTACATACAAGTTATTTTTCTTCAACAATCTGTGATCAAATAATAGAGTTCCTTTGTGAACGAATAAAAAGATTTCTCATAAGTGAAATAAAACAGGCCAAATACTTTTCTGTAATAGTAGGTTCTGCTGTGGCCATTTCACTAATTGATCAATTATCTTTCATATTAAGATATGTGAACGAGAATGGTGAACCTGTTGAACGTTTCCTTCTGCTTTTACCATACCCGGGACACAAGTCCGAAAGCATATCTGAGGCTGTACTGAAGGTTCTGTCTACAAGTTTCATTGGTATAACTAACTGTAAAGGCTAGTCACATGAGAACGCTAGCAATATGTCATGAACCTACACTGGTTTGCTGGCACAAATTAAAGAATGAAATCGAATGCGCATTATGTGCGTTGTGCAGCATAATCTTTGAATTTAGTCGGCACTAGTGTTTCAAGCTGTTGGCGGGAAGCATATTTATTTTTCAATGTAGAGCTAAACAGTTATAATTTTTCCTCTGCTTCTACACAGCGCTGGGATGAACTTCTTTCTTTCATGAAACCTGGAAGTAGAACAGTAAAAAGTGTACCAAAAACAAGTTGGTCGGCCAGAGAGGAAGCGTGCGTAAGTCTATATGAAAACTGGGAGGGCGTTATCAATTCACTCACACATATTACCAATAATACGTCTGAAAAACTACTTGTGCGAAATGAAGCTTCAGCTTTACTGAATCAACTCAGCAGACTAGAAACCGTGTTCATGATGACAGTTTGGAAGGACAAACTCCAGAGATTTTACAGTGTAAATCTGAAATTGCAAAGTGTAAATAATGATAATAAAATAGTGCATGAATTCTATGAATCACTTGTAGGATTTATTGCATCTATTCGTGGCGTGTTCGACTATTATGAAAATAAATCCATGGAGATCGTGAATATGAAAGCACCTATAAAAGATCATGAAAACGTAAACTTCACGATGACGAAGAAGCTGACTCTGCCAGAAGTTTTTCTGTCCGGAAGGGAAAAATTTAGAGTCGAAACATTTCTCCCAGTACTCGACAACTTCGAATTAGTGAGGAGGAAGGAAAGCTATATTTGAGCTCCTTCAAAGTTTTCAGTAACCTTAAGAACAGTTCATCTGACGATATTGATGAGCGTGCAGCAAAACTCCAAGTGTCATATGATACAGATTTAGAGCCTTCCTTCCCTAGGGAATGTGTACATTTCGTGGAACTTCTGAAACCTTCTGAGGTTAGTGATATACTGAAAGGTGGCTACACTGAGCCACAGTGCCAGAGATTGCGCCAGAGATTATTATTCGGCCGCCTCCACTGGCATTGCTTGCTGAGAAGTCGTAGTGGAGAGTGCTATTAAGATGTAGCAGTGGTGAGTCGTTGTTAAGTTCCCATGGAGAGTGCTTGTTTAGAACTTGTAGTATTGTTTTGATGGGCTAGACACCAGATGTTGTTGGATTAGGGATGCTGTAATGTGCTTTTCGTCAATATATATGAAGGTAAAAAAATTCCTTTTTTTTATTATTTCAATGTCTTAAACAATAATGCCTCTTGGCCACAGGTTCAGTCAACAAAGCATCTGGCTCGTGTTCTTGTACTAGACTGTATTTCTGGTTTCTATGGGCTATTATAGTATTTCTGGTTTTTTAATTACTTCATATAAATGGTGTTTAAAATATCTGGTCTTATTGAGGAAGAACCGTGCCAGATGTGTACGTTGAATCACACCTCCACACACAGAACAGCTACACTTGTGTTTTGTTGTTTCCTAGGTTTTATAGTTGCTGGGGACTTAATTAATTAATTGTGTTAACGGAAATTTTGTTTCATCCTTTGTTGTTGTTCTATGCAGTCAGATTGCGTAGAAATACTAGTCAGGGCCAACCGGTTACGAGACTTCGTAGCCGGACATTCAGCTACTAAAAATTAAAATTATTTGCATTCTATATAATTAAGCCCCCATGCAATACCAGTCGAAATGAGTAAATTTTTACGAAAAGAGGGGTTACAAACAGTGTTTCCGAATGTCCGAAATCAAACCTACTTTCTACGTTGTCTGAGGAGAAATTGAACACCTTGTCTATTCTTCACATCGAAGCCAACCTCCTAACTGATAACCGTCTGAACTATGAAGATATGATTAACGAGTTTTCTGACGTCAAAGGCAGACGCAAATTTTTATGACTGGTGAGTTTGCTTATTAATTCATATTTAAGATAATAATGTGATTTTATTATAACTTAGAGCACCTACATTTTATCAGCAAACTACGGATTACCTGTTTATTTTACAACTGCAGATGGCAGAACGCGTAACTAAGTCTCGTTTACGTGCAGACGTGACCGAAGGCGCTTGACAATAGTACACAATACCCGAATGACCCAGGCCACTCGGAGCTGAACAGTAAAGTCATACTGATACTCTAGTATATGACAACTAATGGGTATAATCATGGTGCCTGCTGTAAAGTATAGTTATCACGAAAATAAACGTTATCGGACAGTAAGCTCAGATGAAAAAGTGTTAATATATAACGTAGATCAGTTCTGTCAATAAATACGTAATAGCTTTGCTAATACCGTTAGAAAGAGCTGTGGTGAGAGCTATGGTGGTAGCTGCAATACACAACTGTTCAGCTCTTACGTGGATTAAAGGTATTTTGTGCACTTATTATGCAGCATCTAGCTTTACAGACCCTAATGCTTCACACGTTATCTGTTAGATTATAAAAAATTTGATTTTTCCACACTAGTCTGTAAAAATATGTAACAGCAAATCTAGTTTTGTATCTGTTCGTCTGAATTTAGTTATTAGTTCGTGCACCGAAATTTCCATATCATTTTCATTTCTTACACTTTCCTATAGATTCACGTATTAATACCGATCGTGTATTTTTTATCTGGTAAGCACTTAAGTTATTCGATCGGTAAATGGCAGATTAATTTTAACTTTGAACGCATCGCTGTAAACGTATCTATTAACTTCTAATGTATGACACGTTCGTTTCAATTTTAATATCGTAACACAACTTCTTTACTTTCATTTTCGACGGTTTCGTGTAAAAGAACATATCAAAAGTGAATGTATAACAAAAATCCGTTGTCTCATACGCGCTGTGCTGAATTTTTAAGCCATACAAGAAAAGTTATTTTCTTTGTGTTAGTTTCTGTTGTCTTTCGATAGAAGAATGTGCTAACACAATGCAGTTTTAAGTTTGTTTTACCCGCTGCCGTATACCAAGTACAGTTCAGAAACGATATTACATTCTGATTGAGCGCGACTAGACCGCTGACGGGCCCTGCAGAACAACGAATAGCAGAGCACGGAAACAGCTCACAGCGCTCTCGCCCAAAACGGCAATTGTGAAGTGATCTGGTAATAGTTGTTATTTAAAAAACGTTCCTTTTTTTGGAGAGGTTGAGGCGCATAAAATTTTAAATCCGGCACTGCGTAAGAACGATGAATTTTTAGTGGGGAGGGGGCTCTACTAAAGGAAAAGCAGACAGTAACGGAACACTATAGCAGTCAAGTGGAGACTCGGACTGTGTCGAATGAAGAGCTAAAGGGAGAGATTCTGGACACTTGATGTCAAGTGCTGTTAGAAGGCATGCCTGCCTTTGGTGACGTTCGTGACTAAGTCGTGTTGGTGGTGAACGGCCGCTGGTGAAACGCCTCCAACTCACGAGAGATCTGAATGACTTTCACTCTTTCTATTGCGTATTTTAATTTGTGAGTCATCATCTTCAACTTTGAAATGTTTTGAGCTGGTGAATATTCCGTGTATCCTGATAACAAAATGGACTTAGTTTTCGGGTATCTTTGATTATAATTTAGTTTCATGATTTTGCTACCACTCTCGTAAAGCTCTCAACGCACCTTTACTGCATTTTATAAAGGTATTTTCTGTCTCTATTTTGACTGACTATCGAAGGAACAGTTTCCATTTATATGAGATGTCTATTCTTGAATAAACATTATTAAATCTATTTCTTCGTCATCTGCTTCAATTAAAGACATTACAGTAGAGCCCTTTTTATTAAAGCAGTTTTATTTCACTTTTATTTTTTATTTCTGTGTATTTTATTAGCTCGCAGTTCTAGACGATGTACAAGCTTTATTATTGCAGGATCACAGCTACAGGGTATTATTTGCAAGGAATTAGCTGCAGGGCATGAAAGCAGACGTACATAGCTTGACCCAATGACTACATCAAGATATTCATATAAATCAGAACATGCCTAGCGTAAATACCTAAAGTACAAGTAACTACAGGCAAAGACGCAACGGGTCCACTCGTATGAGATGCTTTTTAGAAGAGAAACTACACAGCAGTAACCGTTAGGTGCCGTAGCAGCAGATAGGTTCCTCACTCGTCTTCTCAAAATACGTGCTTTTTTTTTTTTTGTCACCGGTCCACTGACTGGTTTGATGCGGCCCTCCACGAATTCCTTTCCTGTGCTAACCTCTTCATCTCAGAGTAGCACTTGCTACCTACGTCCTCAATTATTTGCTTGACGTAATCCAATCTCTGTCTTCCTCTACAGTTTTTGCCCTCTACAGCTCCCTCTAGTACCATGGAAGTCATTCCCTCGTGTCTTAGCAGATGTCCCATCATCCTGTCCCTTCTCCTTATCAGTGTTTTCCACATATTCCTTTCCTCTCCGATTCTGCGTAGAACCTCCTCATTCCTTACCTTATCAGTCCACCTAATTTTCAACATTCGTCTATGGCACCACATCTCAAATGCATCGAATCTCTTCTGTTCCGGTTTTCCCACAGTCCATGTTTCACTACCATACAATGCTGTACTCCAGACGTACATCCTCAGAAATTTCTTCCTCAAATTAAGGCCGGTATTTGATATTAGTAGACTTCTCTTGGCCAGAAATGCCTATTTTGCCATAGCGAGTCTGCTTTTGATGTCCTCCTTGCTCCGTCCGGCATTGGTTATTTTACTGCCTAGGTAGAAGAATTCCTTAACTTCACTGACTTCGTGACCATCAATCCCGATGTTAAGTTTCTCGCTGTTCTCATTTCTACTACTTCTCATTACCTTCGTCTTTCTCCGATTTATTCTCAAACCATACTGTGTACCCATTACACTGCATTCCGTTCAGCAGATCATTTAATTCTTCTTCACTTTCACTCAGGATAGCAATGTCATCAGCGAATAGTATCATTGATATCCTTTCACCTTGTATTTTAATTCCACTCCTGAACTTTTCTTTTATTTCCATCATTGCTTACTCGATGTATAGATTGAAGAGTAGGGGCGAAAGGCTACAGCCTTGTCTTACACCCTTCTTAATACGAGCACTTCGTTCTTGATCGTCCACTCTTATTATTCCCTCTTGGTTGTTGTACATATTGTATATGACCCGTCTCTCCCTATAGCTTACCCCTTCTTTTTTCAGAATCTCGAACAGCTTGCACCATTTTATATTGTCGAACGCTTTTTCCAGGTCGACAAATTCTGTGAAAGTGTCTTGATTTTTCTTTAACCTTGCTTCCATTATTAGCCGTAACGTCAGAATTGCCTCTCTTGTCCCTTTACTTTTCCTAAAGCCAAACTGATCGTCACCTAGCGCATCCTCAATTTTCTTTTCCATTCTTCTGTATATTATTCTTGTAAGCAGCTTCGATGCGTGAGCTGTTAAGCTGATTGTGCGATAATTATCGCACTTGTCAGCTCTTGCCATCATCGGAATTGTGTGGATGATGCTTTTCCGAAAGTCAGATGGTATATCGCCAGACTCATATATTCTACACACCAACGTTAATAGTCGTTTTGTTGCCACTTCCCCCAATTATTTTAGAAATTCTGATGGAATGTTATCTATCCCGTCTGCCTTATTTGACCGTAAGTCCTCCAAAGCTCTTTTAAATTCCGATTCTAATACTGGATCCCCTATCTCCTCCAAATCGACTCCTGTCTCTTCTTCTATCACATCAGACAGATCTTCACCCTCATAGAGGCTTTCAATGTATTCTTTCCACCTATCTCCTCTCTCCTCTGCATTTAACAGTGGAATTCCCTTTGCACTCTTAATGTTACCACCGTTGCTTTTAATGTCACCAAAGGTTGTTTTGACTTTCCTGTATGCTGAGTCTGTCCTTCCGACAATCATACCTTTTTCGATGTCTTCACATTTTTCCTGCAACCATTTCGTCTTAGCTTCCCTGCACTTCCTATATATTTCATTCCTCAGCGACTTGTACTTCCGTATTCCTGATTTTCCCGGAACATGTTTGTACTTCCTCCTTTCTTCAATCAACTGAAGTATTTCTTCTGTAACCCATGGTTTCTTCGCAACTACCTTCTTTTTACCTATGTTTTCCTTCCCAACTTCTGTGATGGCCCTTTTTAGAGATGTCCATTCCTCTTCAACTGTATTGCCTACTGCGCTATTCCTTATTGCTGTATCTATAGCGTTAGAGAACTTCAAACGTATCTCGTCATTCCTTAGTACTTCCACAAAGTAAAAAAAGATAAGGCCACATGTAGCGTTAAGTGGTCGTTCTTTATGATCACTACTTTCTTCTTGGATCTGCAGCGGCCCAAAAAATTCTACTATAAAACATAATGA